>NC_053027.1:70799099-71011115 GCF_003073215.2 Triticum urartu | reverse complement strand
AATTTCACGGTCATTTAGCTCTCTAAACAATTAGGTAAATGACCGAAAAACAACAAATGATGTCAGAACATGTTGGAAATTGATGACGTCGCTTTAAATGCTGTATACTGAACACAAAAGAAGTCCGGAGTTTAAATAAGTTATTAAAAATAAAAAAGAGGTGCAATGCTGGTTAATTTGCTTCAAGCCATTCGGAATAGTGTAGACTGCACTGCACATAGCTCAGTGCAATCTATGCTATTCCGCAAGGCTTGAAGCTAATCAACATGTAGGTGAGCATTGCAACTCTTCGTCATTGTCTGTGCACTCACGGCTTATAAACCGCTCATACTGCCTCTCTCTTGGCGAGGTGGGACTGAAAACAGCTTGCCATAACCTCATTACTACCGGTTCGTGGTAAGAACCGGCACTAAATGGTGATGGTGGGGCCATAGCCTGACCGCAGGCTGATGCAGCCTCTTTAGTACCGGTTCGTGGCATGAACCGGTACTAAAAGTTCGCCACGAACCGGTACTATTGATCGCCGCCACGAACCGGCACTAATGTACACATTAGTGCCGGCTCTAATTCAAACCGGCACTAATGTGCTTCACGTTTGAACCTTTTTCTACTAGTGCAGACAGATCAAGAAAGCGTAGTACAGGAAGCAGAAAATCCTGAAGAAAAACGTTGTCTCTATGACAACTGAAGAACTAGTGAAGATGCAGGCTGAAATCAAAGGCCTCAGTGATGAATTCAACGCTTACTATGTTGATTGGCAAGGAGCCAAAGTCAGGCTTGTGAAACTGACAGAGAAGTTCACTTCAAAGGTTGCAGCTCCATCGCAACCAAAAATTCCTCAAGCTGCAGCTTCTGCTCAGCCCACTGAAAAAATGCCAGCACCGCTGATGACAATCAGGCTACTGAAGAAAATGTGAGTTCCAGGGCTAATGACTGCATTCCAGCCACTGAAGAAATTGCCAGGGCATCCACTAGCGGTGCGCTTGAAGAAAATGAAGAAGTCAGGGCAACTGCATCAGTTGTGCCTAAGGAAAATCAACCAGATTCCTCTGCTCCTCCTGCGCCTACCCCAACTCCAATCCTTCCATCTGCATCAGATGTGAAGAAGACCAAGGCTACAGAGCGTGCAGCTGTGAAGAAAAGGAAAGCATCAGTTCCATCAGATTCTTCAGCTCCGAAGAAGATGAAGCCCTTGACCAGCTCACTTGAAAATCCTATTGATGTTGTTCCTCTCACAACCATGCCATCAAAGGAAATTGTACCTTTCGATGAAGAATATGTGATCCCCAGCGGATTTGATGAAGAAAATCCTTCTGCTGCTTCGTCAGAGCAGTTGGATGAAGAAATTAAAGTGGATGAAATCCCTTCAACTCCTGATGTTTCCTCGCCTATGCCTCAGTTTACTGCTGAAGAGGCCGGCGTTGAAGAAATGGAAGATGAAGATGTGGACATTGGCTGTACCACACCCGTGCTAAATGATGAATTTTGGGAAGGTCAGCACCCCAACTCTCCACTCTTCACACCATTACAGCAAATTCCCCAGTCCCCCGCACAAACTGCACCATTGGTCTCTGAAGAAACTCACCCCACTTCGTCTATGCGTGAAGAAATTCCAGCCACTAGTGCTGAAGAAACTGTTGCTGCTGAACATCTGAAGACGCGGACTGCCATTGAAGAGGAACCATAAATTCCTCAGCCTAAAGAACCTGAGATTGCGATTCCTGAGGTTGTGATGCAACTCACTGACACTCCTCTGCCCAAGCCAAAGGATCCATTCTCCAGGAAGCAAAAATTCAAGGATGATGATTTCTTCGGCGAGCATGTATTCTTCACTAACTACAACCCCTATGATTCTGCTCGCATTAGGAAGAGGCGTTTCTGGACTGCCAGCCAGGCAAACTTCTATTCCTCAGTGCTGTTCAACAAACACAAACTCTTCGATCATGCGCACATTCCTCACGTGGATATGGAATCACTGCCGTGCTTCGTGCCAGTCCTCAGTGTTCTTCACGATGCTGTACTGTTAAATTTCTGCACTGATATCTGTGATTGGAATGAAGAACTCATTCTACAATTTTATGCAACGCTACACATCACCAGAAACTCTGAAGATGTGAATTCATGGGTGCTGGACTGGATGACTGAAAACACTCACTACAAGGCACCAGCTACTGAATTGCTTCATGATTTACCTCTCAGTCCTCCTTAGGGAGTCCTAGATTAGGGGGTATCTGGACGGCCGGACTATATCCTTTGGCCGGACTATTGGACTATGAAGATACAAGATTGAAGACTTCGTCTCGGGTCCGGATGGGACTCTCCTTGGCGTGGAAGGCAAGCTTGGCGATACGGATATGAAGATCTCCTCCCTTGTAACCGACTCTGTGTAACCCTAGCCCCCTCCGGTGTCTATATAAACCGGAGGGTTTAGTCCGTAGGACAACGACAATCATACCATAGGCTAGCTTCTAGGGTTTAGCCTCTACGATCTCGTGGTAGATCAACTCTTGTACTACTCATATCATCAAGATCAATCAAGCAGGAAGTAGGGTATTACCTCCATAGAGAGGGCCCGAACCTGGGTAAACATTGTGTCCCCTGCCTCCTGTTACCATCCTCCTTAGACGCACAGTTCGGGACCCCCTACCCGAGATCCGCCGATTTTGACACCGACATTGGTGCTTTCATTGATAGTTCCACTGTGCCGTCGCCGTAAGGCTTGATGGCTCCTTCGATCATCGGTAACGATGCGGTCCAGGGTGAGGTCTTCCTCCCCGGACAGATCTTTGTATTCGCCGGCTTCGCACTGCGGGCCAACTCGTTTGGCCGTCTGGAGCAGATCGAGAGCTACGCCCTTGGCCACCAGGTCAGGTTCGGAAACTTGAATTACACTGCCAATATCTGTGGAGACTTGATCTTCGACGGATTCGGGCCCATGCCAGGTGTGCCGCACGATCACGACGAGCATGGTATAGCTCTGCCGTCGGACAGTGCTCGGGAGATCACACCAGTAACTACTCCGGCCTTCAATCCGGAGCAGATTGCGCCATCCGAGGATGGGCGGATAGACCCCGCCTAGGAGGCCGCACTCTCAGCGGCAATAGAGCCGAACACTGACCTTACCCTTCACGAGAGCCGTGACGCCGAACCACTGGACTCGTCTCCGGCCACGGACTCCGAACCGCCTACGCCTGTGCCTGTCGAATCCGATTGGGGGCCGATCATGGAGGTCACCTCCGCGGATATCTTTCAGCACTCGCCCTTCGGCAATGTACTAAACTCGTTAAGGTCTCTCTCCCTGTTAGGAGAACCTTGGCCGAACACTACAAAAAAAGACACATCCGTGACATTTTGGGCCGAACAAAAAAAATTATGTCATACATATGACACTTCTATGATGATAATTGTGACAAAACCCGGTATCATCATAGATGTGGTGGGCTCCTACTTCTATGACAAAAAATCATGACAGAAAATGGGCTTTTCGTCCTGGGCGGACCGGAGACGCAGCTGCATGACATTCTTTGGGCCGTCCATGACGGAAAAAACCGTGGTAGAAGCGAGGGGGAGGAATATTTCAGGGAGTTCCCGGTTACGGTGGGAGGTCGGGGGCCGAGCGATGCGCGTTTCTCTCGTACACGTATGCGCATGTGTGCGAGGCGTTGGCTCTAACTGGACCCGAGCGAGGCATTGGGCTCTAACTGAACCCGAGCGATTGCACTGCGGGCTACGCGTTACGGAACCCGAGTGATCGATCGATGGCTGTTAACTGAACCCGATCGAGCGATTCCTTCGCTACTGCTGCTAACTGAAGCCGATCGATGGGATGAACAGTGAGCGTTGCGGGGGGTTTGGATGAACAGTGAGCGGTGGCGTTGCCTCTGGATGAACAGGACCCCGTGGTGTGGTGGAGGGATGGATGAACAGTAGACGGTGGAGGGGTGGATGAACAGGACCCCGTGGTGTGGAGGGCTGGATGAACAGTAGACGGTGGAGGGGTGCCCGTGGAGGGGTGGTTGAACAAGACCCCGTGGTGTGGAGGGCTGGATGAACAGCAGACGGTGGAGGGGTGCCCGTGGAGGGGTGGTTGAACAGGACCCCGTGGTGTGGAGGGCTGGATGAACAGTAGATGGTGGAGGGGTGGTTGAATAGTAGTCGGTGGAGTAGCGCGCGGTGGAGGCTGGATGAACAGGAGCCCGTGGAGGCTGGAGGAGGTCGACGGTGGATGAACAGTAGCTCATGGAGGCTGGAGGGGGTCGACGGTGGAGATGAACAGTATCCCGTGGAGTCCCGTTTTGCGGTACGCCACACCCCTCCCGATGAACAGGACCCCCGTTTCGACCGTAGCGCTCCAACACAACTCCGTTTCCTCTGTTTTGCGGTACGCCACACCCTTCCCGATCAACAGGACCCCTGTTTTGACCGTAGGAGGTCCGTTTCCTCTGTTTTGCGGTACACCAGACCCCTCCCGATCAACAGGACCCCGTTCCGAATGTAGGAGGTCCGTTTCCTCCGTTGTGCGGTACGCCAGGCCTCGTTTCCATCGCCTGTTCCGTCCAAGCCCTCCCGATGAACACGACCACGCATTCTGTTCCGACCCAGCCGGTTGGCTCCCACGCGTTCCGTTGCCTCCTGATGAACACGACGCATTTTGTTGCCTCCCCATGAACACGACGCATTCCGTTGCCTCCCCATGAACACGACGACGACGCTGTTTCTCTATTCCGATCCCAGCCATGTACACGAGCCCTGGCCATATGTATGCGCGAGTAGGCGTTCGAGACCCTACCCGTATGTACGTACGTGGCCGTATTTTCTTTCTTGCACCCTGGCCGTTGTACGTACGTGTACATGCTACGTGCGCGCCTCTACTACGACACGTACGCGCCTATACTACGACACGTGCGCGCCTCTACATCCACCAGTATATATGTACGTACACGTTCGCGACCAGAATGACAACGCTACGTACGCTTCGACCAGGTGGGTCCCGACTGTCAGGCACTTCCTTGCCTGCGAAGATGTAGCTGGTGGGTCCCAGCACTCAGGGGGCGAATCGTTTTTTTTCCCGGACGCACTTCCTTGCGTGCGAAGGTGTAGCTGGTGGGTCCCAGCAGTCGGGGGGCTGGTGGGTCCAGCAGTCAGGGGGCGAATCGTTTTTTTCCAGACGCACTTCCTTGCATGCGAAGATGTAGCTCGTGGGTCCCAGCAGTCAGGGGCGAATCATTTTTTTCGCGAAATACGGTGGCCCATCCGGTGGGTCCCCGCTGTCAGGTGGAGGAATAATTATTTTGCGCATAATAAGGAGGCACTTCCTTGCGGCTGCCGTGGACCCAGCTGTCAGCCTCTCCACGTACAGTACTCTTCCGATGGAAGTCGGTCGTTGACCACGCCGCGTCGAGAGCACCAGGGCGGTGGTCTGGACGACGGCGAGGCCTAGGAAGGGGATGACGCGGAGCCGGGGAAGACGCAGCAGTGGAAGCCCGCGCGGAGAGGAGTACGAGGGTTCACTGGTTCAGCTGCGGTGTGAGGCTGCCGTCGCCGCAGAATAACAGGGGGTGTGGGTGAGTAGAGGGATGGCCTGGCTAGCGGTGGGAGTAGTACGGGGCGGTGAGGCCTCCGCGGCATCACAGCCGGCCACGGGAGGCAGGAGCACGCGACACGACTGGTGCTGCTTTGGGCGGCTGGAGCAAGAAAACCAGAGGTTGAATATGCACTACGGCCGTTGGATGGACATCGTACGATCACTGCAGCTAGAATCATTTATATTGACTAAGTTGACAAAGCCCTTGGTACGCGTCAATTTAGTAGGCCCACGGCTCGAATTTGGCAGAGAACATATAGCCCATTTGCGATTTGTAAGAATGTACAGCCCATTTTTTAATTCTAATGGAATTTACTACAGCCCATTTACAGTTTGTTAAAAGTACAGCCCAACTTCTAGCTAGGACAATGATTAATAATTTCAAACAACCTCTCAAAATAGAATTCAAAAAAATTCTCACATTTTGATGGGATCCGAAATATTTTTATCCGAAATTTATAGTCAGGTTAAATATAATTTGAAAATAAAGTTGTATTACATTAAAATCCAACAAAATATTGTGCGCCCAACAAGTAATGAAATTAAAATTTTCAAATTCCAAAAATAATATATTTTTCAAACTAATTACGTGTTTGGTGCATAGTAACTGTCCAGTTATTATAATTACATCCCATTTAGTATTTCTTAAAGTCCATTTTCTTGTTAAGCCTAATGCATACCTCATAGGAAAGTTTGCAGCCCAGCGGGGCGGCGAATAACAAGTTGACCCGGATATTATGTACAACTGTCGGCCCTGTTGCATTGCTGATGTTGAAAAAAAGCTATTTTTATACACACATTTAAAAAAAATTGTATAGATAAGGAACATTTTTTATACACACATTTAACAATTTTTAAATAGATGATTAACATTTTTTAAAACATTTTTTAGTCAACAGTGGGCCCACAGTGAGCGGAGGAGGTCACAATACACATATTTTTTAAATACATGATTAACACTTTTGCAAAAACAATTAGCCCACAGCGAGCCAATTAGCTCCAGTTGGCCCACAGTGGGCCGACAGGACCCAATCAGCCCACAGTGGGCCGACAGGGGCCAGTCGGCCAGCTGTAGGCCGACTGGAATCCAATCGGCCTGCTGTGGGCTGACTAGTGTATTATTTTTGAAATTTTTTTACCGAGCGTAATATTTATGAAAATTAATAAAAAATGTATTATTTAAAAAAATAGCGAAAAAAGGCCTGTGTAGTACAGTACAACCTAACATGGTTACTCAGCCCACATTCAGCATCGCCGGAAAGGCCCAAACAAGGCTTCTGTACAACTTTTTGAAGTCACTGAGCTCAATTAATAACTTAAGAAAAAAAGTTAGATTACAGTGGAACCTAATTAAAAGTTGTCACGAGCAAATAAATAATTCAACGGGTCCCACTTGTGCGTGTGCATGCGTGTGTGTGTGTGTGTGAGAGAGAGAGAGAGAGAGAGAGAAAGAGAGAGAGAGAGAGACCCATCGGCCGATGCTCGTAAATACATCTTTCAGCCATATGCATTGGTGATGCTCAGTAAAAACTTATATAGTTGACACAATCATATAGAACATCATAGCACACTGAACTTGCATACACAAATTTCACGCAGGAGGCACAATCACGATGGAAGCAGTGGATCGCTATGGGAATGGCTATGTTGAAACCAATGAAGTCGTACATAACGGTTCATCATCTTTATCAATGATGGGGAAATATCTTGAATGTTGTGCAAAGAAAATAGACAAACAACACAATAAGTTCTGCTAGCACATTAAGTTGACGTACAACCCTTTCTAAAAAAGTTCAGGTACAAAATTAGAACAGGTCACAATCAAATGTACTGGCATATCCGTGCTTCACACCCATAGCTCGGATTTAACTAGTATCTGACAAGATTCAGTTGTTACCTCAAATTAGAGCACATCCAGGCAGCCAGCTCTGCCTCTTCTCCCAAAGAAGCAGTGGCCTCTGCCACGCGATGGAGTAGGCCCTGTGCCATCCATCGTTCCGAGAAACACGGGGAAAGTCTGACGTTGACTCCTGTAATGGACATCGTCAACGGACCCTGGCACCAGCGGCGGCGGCAGGACTTCGATTGATGGATTGACCACTTCTTTGACATGCACGAACACTCGATACAGGTACATCCCTAACGTGGTCTGCGGCGGCCTTGGTGGCGACGAATAGTACACCCCCGGTTCCTGCACCGGTATATCAACACCAATCACCTTCGGTATGGAGGATGGCTTCTTCATCCATGCCATAACCGTCGGAGCCCAGCTGTCTGGAGGAACAAACATACTTACGAGCTCACCTCCAAGGTCGTTGATAAGCTCGTTCATGGACTCGCTGTTCCAAGCACGTCGAGGCATGCCGTGGAAGGTAAGCTTTGTTAAAAACTCAAGCTCAGAGGGCACCGAGCCCCATCCTGGGTGCCACCGATCAAAGCTCACCAGCGCGCCATCGCAGAACAAACGCCGGGAAGATTCGAACACACGGCTGCAGTCGAAAGTTGTTCGGAACCTGGCGCAGAAATCAGCCAATGGCGGACAGACTTCGACGAGCAAGTCACTTATTTAGATGCCGTGCGCAATGCCAATTGCTTTGACAAGGTCATCCGACGAGACGGGAGGCCGGTCGCCATTGATGGTTACCATCAGCACTTCACCGGCAAACTGGTCGTCAAGCACCGCCATGCCACTGTTGAGCGACAACACGCAGCGACCGAAGGCAGGACGAACCTCAGGATCTCCGGCTCGGAGATCCGTGTTGACCGGCGACATGATAGTGTGCTTGAGTACAGGGAGTACAGGAGGGGGATTTGGGGGAACTGGAGTAGGAATCGAGATTCCAGAGGTGGGGGAGGGGCGGGAGACTGGGGATGAAAAGGTAGCATGAATTTCGAGCACGCGCCAGTATGATCTCGGCGCGCAAGCGCACGAAAACACCGGTGGCGCCCACATGTCGGCCTAAGAGTCCTTATTCTTTCTTTTTTGGAGAGCCCGGCCTTTTTTTCAGGATCTTTTGAGAGCCCGGCCTGAGAGTCATAATTGACCTATTTGGCATTGCGTTACTAGTCGGCCCATATTCAACGACACCTCACTGGCCCAAACAAGTGTACATCATCGAAAAGACACTGAGCTCAAATTATATATCTTGAAAAAAGGAGATATACTCTAAACACTGGAGAATGGTGATGCCCTCATTTAGCCCACCAGTAGTTCGAGACAATAAACAGTTTGAAACAACGATATATACAACATTCAAACACTGACTAGTGACTACTACTGACATAAACAGCAAGACATGATAGTTCATAAGAAGTTTTGCTACACCACCAAAACGCACCCATCTGCAGCGCTCAGACTCTCGTGATCCAGACGAGAATGACATTCTAAACAGAAGCAACTATTACATAGTAAGAGTGACATAGACAAGGATGACCAAATGACAAGGAATATGCATAACAAAAGAAAGAACTACTCATCCAGAACCAGCAGCAAAGACAACAAAGTCATTCGAAGAGATGATCCAACACCATCATAATTTGTAGCCCTTCTTCAGCGACCAGTGATACGGAGACACCAGTACTCCACCCTTTCGATGCAACAGCCAAATTACCTATCAACCTAAAGGCTCGAACCACATCACTGCCTGTTGTAATTGAGACATCCAAGGATCAAAGTTAATCTGGATGCCTTTGGCATTCTCACCTTCTTTTGGCTGCAGGCTGTATCGTTGACAATCATGGGAGTTTGCTCCCGAACTCCTAGGGCTCGCCGTGTAGACACAGTTTTCCATAGCAAGCAGAGCCTCTCTGCTATCAAGGTCCTTGCCAACGGTGATCTCCTGGTTAATCGGATAATTGAGTCGGAGAAACAGAGAGTGTGAACCAAGATTGCTTACCCGCCTCCAACTAAAAAAATCCTAAAGGCCCCAACAAGCTGGTATCCTGCTCATAGACGTAACAGCCACTGTCCGGATACTCACGTATTACATGGTGCTTGTATACAGTGGGGTTTTGCAATATAACTTTTTCGGCTCATGTGTCCGAATGATCATCAGTCTTTTGCCGTCGTCTGATCGAGCGAGGAACCAGTTGTGCTTCCCTATTTTTGGCAAAGGTGGTGTGATTACAAAGGGCAGTAACTGTAGGGACACTGCATCATATAAAAAAAGGACAAGCAATGTTAATGTAAGATCAGCATTGTATAGAGCATGAGTAGGATAATGCAAGAAACAACATTGATATGTCCCTGTTGGAACTGGGAGAAAAATACAGGGAAATGTATACTGGGTTCGAAAATATAGAAGTGTCATGCATGGTTATACTCATGTTATCTCGCAATCTATTCTTCACAGGAAACTACCATGTCATGCATGTTATGTAATCATGTTCTGTCCTCACAAACAAATTCTTCAAGGTAACTAACAGACCATGCAATGTTATATACTCGTGTTCCGTGGGCAAATTTTTTTTGAGGATATTATTCTAGCCATTGATTGCTGAAGGGAGAATATAGGTATGTACACATGGTAAGCATTGCAGGATTTCACTACTTCCAAATATAGAGTTCTCCATATGCATATTTACTTCCCTAATGTATGGTTAGATGAAACCAACAGTGTGGTGCATGTTTCTACATCATGAAAATGAGGAAACTAACATGGCCATTGATACACACTCATATTTAGTAGTAGTATATAGATTACTGTAAAATAAGGATAATATCCATATATTCCTAACCGTTTGATTATTCAGGGTACAAATTCGCTGTAATGACATGGTCACAATCGCATGAATTAACTCATTCCAAATATAGTTGATTTACGGCGTCTCTAATACATTGCCATAGTTCTACTCAAATTCTGCTCAAACAGATATATGCCAATCATCACAAAAAGTTCAAATAGTGTCATGGCGTCATCTTTAACATGAGAGGAAACAACTTACATGCGCCGTCCCAACAATACGTGGTGCCATCTGCTTTATCGATCGCGTAGATGATGCCATTGTGTTCAATAGCATCACAGAAGTGTGTATCAGCTTTGACGATGATCCACTTCAAGCTGAGTTGTCTCCAGCTAAAGAAGGCACTGGCGTAAAGATAGGCGAGTCCGTGGTCGAACAAGGCAATTAGCTTGAAGTCTGCGTAATTCGCATGTCGTGTGGGCACTTGGCAGCTTACAATCTTCTGCAAAACAAGGTCCGTCCAACTGACGTAGTAATCTAGATGACTTGGACCGCGATGGTAATACTCTATATAATCCAACGGAGGAAGGATAATCTCATGGGAGGTCTGGAAGTTCACGAGCACCAACTTTTTACCGTCTACTCTGAAGGCAGCCATCCAGTGGGAGTTCATGCCGACCCAGTACATACCTACCAAGAAGTTTCGGGCGATGGTGATCGGATCGATGTCGAGGGAAATGATGTACGGCGACCCACTACATACCTGCAAAGAAGTTTCGGCTAATGGAGATCGGATTGAAGTCGAGGGGCATCATGCACGCCTCCGTATCATGGTGAGCCAATCTCGCAAGACCAGATAGCAGCAAGCAGGGTCTCTTGAAATGCTTAGGCCTCGCTTCAACGATGGCCGTGTGCATGTCCCTCGAGCATGCAGCCAGTCGCAGGGCGCTCAACATATCCATACACGAACAACAGAGGTCGAGGATGTCACTGGGGAGATTGCTCCAATCGCGGCTCATATGGATGCTGCGCGGTTCACGTTCGGCCATGGTGGAGTTTGGAAGGGGGCTTGATTTACGGGGGAGAAGGATGTCGGTGCTGGAGCGGCTAGCGAGGGAATAGTGGTACTGGGGGAGGCGAGTGAGGTGAGGGTACACGGGGGCACAGTGAGATGGAGATGGAGAAGGAGAAGGAGATGGAGTGGTGCTATGGGAGTGGAGAGGGAGACGAGGCGAGGCGCCAATGTGTTGTACAGCGGCGGTGACAGACTGCACTGTGCACAGGGTGAGGCTGACTTTGGTAACCCGAACACGCCGCCTGGACTAGTGTCAGGCGCAGGGTGTTGTCACTTCACTGTGAGGACCGGATGAATAGTATTTTGACCATCAAGTGTACCACAGTTGTACTACTAGTACTACTAGTAGGTACATGAGTACTCCAGTATTGTATAGCGTAAATAGGTCTCCCATGCTAGCATGCCTGTTCACTTCATCGTTCAGGTATCATCCATACTGCGAGCAGAACCAAATTCTCGTGCATGCCCAATCAACGCTCTGCCGCGATGCATGCAGTGGTCGTTCTGGTGCATCAAGGACGGCATGCAGATCGTTCCACACTTGAGAAGAGGAAAAATGGAAAGGTAGAACGCGGCAGCAGAGGAAGAGAACGCTGGCTAACAAGGCTGGGAGGGGATCGAGCAAGAAGTTAATGCTCCACGCCTAAAGGTTTTGGGAAAACGTGATTTTCATAAGGTGACTTATACTCACCTAAACGGAGGGAGTATTCCTTAACCAGAGAATGTTGTGTCTCCCACTCACATGCTCAAAAAAAACTACGACACATTTTTTTATCTGTTTGCATAGGTCCCACCTATCAGGAAGGATGGGCACGTACACGAACAGGTACGACTCATCAGTCTACCCGCATAGCCTTTTCGTTTAGTCTACCTAGCTGTCTAATCAACTGCCTGCACGCCACTTCTCCCATTTACTTCTCCATCGGGAACCGATTCTCCTCGGCTTCTTCACCTCCCCTTCGTCTTCATTTGCATCCAAACCCCACTGCGTTCACATTGTTTTAACCTCTTTAAATAATCATCTACTACTTCAGTTAGACTAGCCATCTAATCCTAATTCTCCAAGCCATAGCCCTCCGTTCCAGCGGTTCCAAATTGCGATAGAGATCGAGATGCAGGTTTTTAGCGTCCAACATGTCCTCGTCGAAGGCTCGATGCGCATAGTTGCCATCGTCACTGTCCACCCAAGGGTTGTTCGACAGTGGATCAACAATGTATCCAACTCCCTCAAAAAGGTAGAGACGAGGGTCATCGGTCTCGACGCAGAGTACACGGAGCGTGCCCCTGGGAAGATCCAGCGCGTCGCCGTCCTTCAGCTGTGCCTCGAAGATGATGTTTTGGTGTACCACATCATACACTCGCCCTCCATACCAGGTGAGCTTCACGATTTCTTGTCTCAGGAGGACGCATACTTCTGTGGGGCAGCCATCGAAGGGGACAAACAGAAGCTGGAGCCGTACAACCTTGATTTGAAAAGCATCGCTACCCTACAAACCAGAATCAAAACTCCTGTAGAAGTTTGTGATAAACAAACACCATCCCTATTCGATGTAGCTCGGTACAAATCTTCAGAAGGGTGACGAGACGGTGGCATTAAGGTCGTCTGGATGGGTGAATTATCCCTTGACGTATGAGCGGATAAAATATGCTGCCCTCGATGCCCGTGTCAGTTTCGAGATAGCTGCAAGGTCCAAAGAGCTTGTTGTGAAGCCGTCTCCCACAGAGAATGAGAACAAGAAGAAGAAGAAAAGGGTGCACCAGCAGGAGGGCATTATGGATGGATGAACTATTTCCTCTCTTGTAAAAAAATTATTCCCTCTCGGTGTATATTGATATTGGTGGACTATTTCGATGGTGTGCATGTCTTTGGAACAGAGTAGTAGCGTGGGTCTGCTTGACTATAAGGAACTATTTATCCGCATATATAGCTTTCTCTGCTACTCCTTCCAGTGATCGGTATGCAGTGCATGTGTCCGTAGACATGACAGCTTGTCCATGGAAGTTCCAACTACGGCGACCATCACATTTCATCTCGCGATTCCCGCGACGCCTCTCCAAACCATGGCACCACGCCCCCCGACGTGCGCCTCACCACTCTCGGCCGCACCGCCCCTCTGCCTTTGTGTGCATGACATGTGGGCCACCTAAAATGCGGCGATCATCAAGTTTCTACCACAGCCACCCGCGATTCCCACGACGCCGCTCGAACCCATGAAACCACACGTCCCCCGACATGCGGCTCACTCCTCTTGGCCCCACTGCCCCTCTGACTACGGGAGCATTACATGTGGACCAGTCACCTATCGGGTCCACATGTTATTGACTCAAAGGTAGGTGTAGTAAGGCGCTGAAGCTCAGCCCGATGGCCATGAGAGGGAAATGTAACTCCTGCGCCAGGGCTTGTGGTGCTCCCGCAGCACGAACTCGTGCCTCTAGAGATAGAGATGGGCACTACTACTACCAATGTGTTGGCCCATGCGTTGCAATGGATCCAAAGTAGTAGAATAATACTTGTTCACGTGCCTGAAATATAAACACTCTAGTTTTGATATACATGTGTCAGCAGACATGACAGCTTGTCCATGGAAGTTGAACCACGGCGACCATCACGTTTCTTGTTTCTACCACTGCCACACCCACACGTGATTCCCACGACGCAGCTCCAACCCACGGCACGATGTCCCCCGACGTGGACATGGATCCTCTGACGTGGCTATCACTGCCTTGCCCTGCCTTTCCTTCGCTGACAGGTGGGACCCACACTTCTGGGTCCCACATGTCAGTGACAGAATGGTAGGATTGTTCGCGTCAGGGGATCCTCATCCCCTCGACGTGCCCCTCATCCCTCTCGGCCCCACCGCTCCTCTGCCTTTGTGTGCATGACATGCGGGCCAGCTGAACTACGGCGACCATCAACTTTCTACCATAGACACACCCGATTGGACGCGGTTTGCCTGCTCTGCTGCTGTGCTCCGATCCGTACTCCCGCAGCATCGAATTTTCATCCAGTGGCTGTGACACATTTCGTCCCGGGCATCAATCCTCAGCTGGAGTACTTATGTACTACAGGTAGTACCCGCCGGTGTGGCCATCTACGCCTCGTAATGCCCCGACGCCCAGCTGTGGCACCCTCGCCACGGCCACGCCACCACCGGCCGGATCATCTCGAACGAGTGAGTCGCGAACCACGCCACCACCATGAGAATGACATGTGGGCCAGCTGCATTTAAGTTCCGCATGTCATTGACTCATAGGCCGGGCACTAAGGCATTGAAGTTCGGTCCCATGGGCCCCGAGAGGGAAATGTAACTCCTGCGGTAGGCCTTGTGGTGCTCCCGCAGTACGAGCTCGTGCCAAAACTGGAATTTGTTTCTTACTACTACTCCTACCAACTAGTACTAGTAAGGTACACGTGCATTGCACGCATGAGATTCTGGTGGTTTGTGCATTATGCTTCTACATGTGGAGGTTTCTGGATTCTAACATGTGGCAAAATCTCGTGGAATGTAAGGTTAGGCAAGTTCGATTAACTTAGGTTAGTGTTTGGTTCAAGCCACACCTTAGGTAAGCTACACTAAGGCCCCACATGACATACACACAATCTAAGATGACTTATTCACCTAGACGGAGGGAGTAGTGTTTCTAGCAAGATGCCCGCGCGTTGCACGAAGTTGATGGAAAAGGTAAGTACAACTTATAAATTGACGGATGGAGTACTAGTTACGGTGATGCATATAATTAAGCAAAGGGATCGCACATGTCAGTATTGACTGGAACTAGAATGCAACAGCACAATAAGAATTAAGGCCACAATGATGGTGCGATCGTAGTGGTGGTTACAGAAGGCAAGAAGAAAGATGCATCCATCAACGTACGACCTCCTCCACCTCAACTTAGTGCACCGGGCCACCGACCGGCGGCTAAGGAGCGGCAGCTTTTGTGGCGAGGTCGAGGTGCTTCTCAGCAAAGGCATCCAAGGCTTCCAGCCAGTTGAGGAAGGCCAACGTCGTAGCGTCCCCACTAGCCTTGTAGATACCTATGTACACGATTTGCTCGTACATGTGGATGTGTAGGTCAACGAATTCTTGCAGGGTGAGGCGCCTCGCGGAAAGCGCGACCTCTAGGTGGACATTCTTCGTGGCGTCGGCGGGTAGTCGCAGGGCCACCGGTGCTTAAAAGATGCTCCGGCCATGGAGGCCGATTAGAGTGGCAGGCAATGAGGAGCCCGACGTGCGGGCTAGAGGAGTACGGTGATGTCAGCCGCGAGCTTCTTGAGGACGGTGAACTTGTTGGTGGTGGCAACGATCATCTGGTCCAACTGAGAGTCGTAGTTGGCGTCAACGGCGGCCATCCACCAGCCGGTCTCCTACACCGTCTGGAGACGATCCTCGGCGCCATGCCGTAGGCTGGCGTCGTGGACCATCTGGTGCAGCCGTTGGCTGCTCATGCGCATCGCCGCCATGGGTCTGGAGTGAGCTCTTTTGCGCTTAGTGTAGGTGCTTAGGCAAATGCTTAGGTGCGTACGATGTGGTAGATGCATTGGAATGGAGGGGCACCTTTATATGAGGGCAATGAGGGCAAAATGCGTTGCATTCACATCGTGCAGCCTCTTTTCCTGGACCTCCTCCCATTACTTCCCTCATGCATTAATTGAAGGAGGATGCATTGGCCGTTCAACATATTGGGAACCGCTACTCCCTCCCTCGTCTGCATTAAAGCCGTATCGGGAACTGCGCCGCCCGCTGTCAAATCGAATACTCCCTCCGTCTAGGTGAGTATTAAGTCATCTTACTAAAACCACTCGTTTCTTCACATTATATACGTACAATATATATGGCCAACATCATATAGCCAACACTTTAGTTGTCAAAGAATTCCAGGGTGCTTAGTTTTGTCAAAGAATTCCAGGGTGCTTAGTTTTATTTGAGGGGTGGGTTGTGCACGACAAGCCTTTTTGATAGTACTACTGTACAAAAGTGGAGTATATACATTTTTTAAAAGGCTAGAGGGCGGGGCAGTCTAGCTCGGTCGGTTTCACGAGAGGCGAGGGCCTTTGTGATTTGCCGGCTCATTACTGCTGTCAAATCAAATAGTACTGCGCCGCTCGGTGCACGCCCGACGCCTCCATTAAACCCCTCCATTAAACCCGCATGCAAACCGAGAATCCTACTCTGGCCACACGTCCGTTCATGAGCGGGCCGAAATTAAACGCAACACCGGCCGAGCTCCTCCCGTCCGCCCTCAGTTTAAACGAGGCCAGATGCCGGCCAAGCTCCTACCGTCCGCCCTCTATTTACATGAGGCCACACAGACAGCGGGCAAGAATCGCACCCCTCCGCCGCTTCCCCATCTCCTCCTTCACCATTTTCTCCACTCTTCCGATGGCTTCCGATGAGCCGTTCACCGGCATATTACCCGGCTGGGTGGCCCGCCGAGCCCTCCGGATACTGGCGAGGCCGCTCGGTGCTTCACCAACCTCGCTTGTCCCGATGGAGCCAATTGCCGCCCCAAGCAGGCGCGTGGTTCAACAACTCGTCGCTCCAGTTCAGCTCGATGAGGAGTGGCGAGTTGCTCCACGCCAGCACAGCGGCGAGCACGCCATTACGGGCGCCGTCGCTGGCGCGTCGTACCGCGCCACCAGTGTCTGTGGTGGCCGCGCCTCCCGTGTCTGTGGGCGCGCCTCCCGTGCCTGCGGTAGCGCCATGCAGGCAGAGACAGAAGCCGGGTGCGTGGAGAGCGACGAGAAGGTGGCCAGCTTCTCCGTGTCCGCCGCCATCATCGAGGAGAAGTAGAACACGGGAGGCTGCCGCCACTTGGGACCCATGAAGGGCACCGCCGAGGCGACGACCGCGGATTCAGGTGGTTTCTTTGCTGCTTCGTCTCTTCCGAGGACCTTCGTCGACCCTGCAAGTGTTTGACGGACATGAGGAAGACAAAGGGATCCGCGGGCGGCCATTTAGAACTAAAATAAGTCTAGATACATCCATTTCTAGGACAAGTATTTCCGGACGGAGGGAGTATTAATTATACAAGAGAGCCAGATTGGCACCTCTTAGTTCATGTAAATGTAATGAAATCCATCATGTTTATATGAAGATCCGGCTTTTTTATACGAAATCCTTCATGCTTATATGAAATCAGTCCGTGTTTGCACGAATTTCATCTGGTTGATTAGAGTTGTAAAAATGTATGCCGCTGGCGTTTGATGTCGTCCTCCGCTTAAGGAAGCGGGAGGAAATTTGCCGGCTGCCGTTGGAGATGCTCTTTATGTTGGTGACATCCAATCCATTTGAGTTAATTGTCTATATGATTGTCCCTCTATAAAAAGTTAATTGCATGTACAGTGTACACGTGACTTGTAGGGTGGCTACAGCTTCGTACAGAGAGTTAAAAAGAAACAAGTCCATCCTTAATCTTGTATTCTAAGTACTCTGTGGGTTCCACTGTCAGTACAGTAGCGAAAGAAGTATATATTAAATAAGTAGAGTAATATATAATATAAAATTATAAAGTTAAAAGACAGAATTCGAACTCATGTCATCGCGTTGCGAGCATCCGGCGTTAACCAGCCCAACACATTTTGTTGTAGACCATGCTGGAGATATATCTCCATGTCTACTCTTATATATACTCCATTCGTTCCTAAATATTTGTCTTTTTCAGATTTCAAATGGACTACCACATACGGATGTGTATGTAGACATATTTTAGAGTGTAGATTCACTCATTTTGCTCCGTATGTCTTTTCAGGAAGGGGTCAGATTTGTCCTTGATTTATTTATGAGGTATCCAGATGGCACTGCACCGCCAAGAAAAGAGGGTAACATCAAAATTATGGACTACTTTTTTGAGTATGTTGGTAAGGTCCGGTCATAGTCACTTGTTGAAATCTCTAAAAAGACAAATACTCCCTCCGTCCAAAAATACATGTCATCAAAATGGATAAAAGGAAATGTATCTAGACGTATTTTAGTTTTAGATACATCTCTTTTTATCCATTTTGATGACTAGTATTTTCGGACAGAGGGAGTAGAAAAAGAGTTGGTGATGATGGTGTGCGTGCCATCCTGCAATATAGGCCATCGGATTTATATCTAACGGATAGGAAAGAAACTATGGCAATTTTGCAAAAATATACCCACATGTCTCTCCACATTTGCAAATAAGGCCTTCCCTCGTTCAACCTTTTCTGTCACAAGATAAACTACTCATACAAATGCATCTTGATGTTCCATGCAATGCACGGGCAGCTAGCTAATTTCTTTTAAATAGTTGCTGCGATAATTGGGTTGAAGTGATATATTTTATGTCTGCCCCGAATGATTTCAGATTCACTAGTAGTAACAAAGAAAAGGTTGCCTTGTTAATTAACAGAAAGCAGGGTGAAAACTATCACATGAGGCCGGTAAAAACAAGGCACACTGGGTTCAGTGTCATCGTCACTACAGTTGTGCGCGTGCGAGAAGTCTACATATCGAGGGGGCTACCGAGCGAGGCACCGCGACACAATGTTTGAGAGAGAAACCAATTGACAGATTATGATCAGATCGAGTTGTCACCCTTCTGCTGTCATTGTTGGGGGGAGGGAGAGAAAGACGTATTGAGAGTGTGCGCGGTAGGCACAGAGGCACAACTAGCGAGTGTGTGTGTGTGTGTGTGTGTTCGAAAGAGGAGTAGATAGATTATTATCAAGATCGATGTGCCACCCTACTCCTTGGGTGCCGGGTAGTGTGTGTGTGTATGTTTGAGAGAGAAGCCAGTCGATAGATTAGTATCAAAATCGAGGTGTCACCCTACTCCTTCGGTGTTGGGAAGTGTGGGTGTGTGTGGGGGGGCAGTGACACTCACATATCTCTACTCTTATAAAAAACAGAGTTGGTGATTGTCGGTGTCAAAACCGGCAGATCTCGGGTAGGGGGTCCCGAACTATGCGTCTAGGATCGATGGTAACATGTACACGGGGTTTTACCCAGCTTTGGGCTCTCTTGATGAGATAATACCCTACATGCTGCTTTTGATTGTATTCATATGGGTGTAGTACAGAGTTGATCTACCTCGAGATCATATGTTGTGGTCTAAACCCTAGAGGTATGATGAGTCATCTCATAATAATCTATCGACTAGTCTGGCCTCGGTTTATATAATGCACCAGAGGCCCAGGATAACAAGAGTCCTAGCCGAATACGCCGGTGGGGGAGGAGTGCTTGTCTTGATCGCTAAGTCTTGTGGAATCTTCCTTATATGCGGCACCTGTCCGGACTGGCCCATGAGTATGCGGCCCTGGGGGTCCTCGGCCCAATCTAACCGCTTGGGGGACGACATGGTGAGTACCCCCTAGTCCAGGACACCGTCAGTAGCCCCCTGAACCGGTCTTCAAGTTAGGGACGCTCCTCGATTCTTCCGAACTGTTCTTCATCTTCGGTCGTCGGTCTTGAAAACTGGTTCAACGAATCTTCTTTATCTTCGATCTTGAGGATCGCCGAAATGGATTCGACGGGTTTACACGTCGGGTATCCGAGGAGCCCCTTTAAGTTTCCGGCCTTTATCAATGCCTTGTTATTTTTATGCCACACCTCGGGTTTGAAGTTGTTCCCGGGAGGCAGTTCCCTCTTGCGTCCGAGCTCTAACGCCGGACTGCATTCGAGGTATTTTTTGCAGCCGAGCACCAATGCCGGACTGCTTCCCAGCTCTAACGCCGGACTATGTATCCGAGCTCCAACGCCGGACTATGTATCCGAGCTCCAACACCGGACTGTATCCGAGGTGTCGTAAATCACCTTGGTTTAAAGAATTTTGAAGGAGTTTAGCCGAGCTTAATGCCGGAAATGCCCTCTATGGAGCCAGCCACTAGCGCCCGAGCTTTATGCCGGACTGCTTTCGAGGTGGTGCACCACCCCGAATGTGGGCCGATTTTTGTCAATATTTTTTATTGGTGCAATTTATTCTCTGCCGAGATATATAGCCAGTAGCCCTCAAGGTGGGTATCGGTCTAAAACCCGAGATGCACATGAAGGATGACATAAGACCGCTGATCCCCATAGCCGCTGAGACTCAGGTTGATTTGCAAAATCGGCCTGAGGATCAAGTCCAAGCTCGGCAGAATACTTCGGGACACTAAAAGCGGCGAGCTCAGTCCTCGAGACTCAGGTTGGGTGCGGCCGACCAACCTGAGGATCAAAATCTCCTCGGAAACTATATTGCACATAAAATTTTCTGCATTGGACAAGAAATGCAGTAGCCCCCGAGACACTGGCCGGGTGGCAACAACAGATCAGGGGATCGATGTGCCCCTTTAATATGTTTAAATAATAAGCCCAAAGCCCAGTAGCCCCCGAGCCTTAATGCGGGCATGGGTGACTGAATTAAGGATCAATATCCATAGTAAAATCACAAATTATGTGTAATGACTCTATGTATCCAAGTACTTTATGTCATTAATGCTCGGATCCGCATTGAATAAAACTTTGTTGACCGACCATCGGCTTCCACCTCCTCGGCCAGTAGCCGAGGAGTGTTTGTCTTACTTTATAAAGCCTTCATGAGGGCAAAGATTTACGACAAACAAGGCAATCTGGCCATACGGTTTTATAAACAAAGGTACGCGGAGAGATATGGTATATTACTGTTTAACAGAAGAAATGTCTTCCAAAAAAAATAGTCCCGCTATCGGTTCCTTTCTTTGGGTTGTCATGCTAAGCATGATCATAAAACCTCAGCTCCAGTGTAAGAGCAAAATATCGAGGATTTAGTTTGGGAGGCTAGTTAATAGCCCCCGGTAGTGTTCGGCGACAGTCGAGGTCAAGCCGTAAACACTTCGGCCAATGTTATAAGCGGCCTGTTATTTAACATAGTCATCGGATCGCTGACCAGTTTATGCTTATTGTGACAGTCAGTTTTCGGCTTTCTCCACTGAGGTGCTTAATCGTGTGAGCTGGAAGCACAATCGCAGTGGTTCTCCCTTTGCACGCTTAGCCGAACAAAACGGAACGTAGGAAGCAAGTGCGGGAGCCGGGCAACCCAACTATTGATCGAAGACACAATTTGAAACCGATGCATATATAGCAATATCTGAGAATGTTTTTGCCGAATCCCTAAAAGGTGTCCGGCGTTGCACTGCGAGACTAATGCTGGAAAAGCACAAATAGTTTAAAAGTGCCAAAAAGCTTGGAAAACCAAGAAACGTCAGTAAAAACATGACGTCCGAACAATATCAAGTGTTCGGTGCCAACCCAAAAATTGGTCTTAGAAAAAAGAAGTGCTTCTGTCGTGCTTTAACATGATACATCCTATCTCAAGACTTCGAGCGGGTCAGCCTACGGCTCCAACCTCCTATCCCGAGGGCGGAGTACTTCTCATCAGGCCAGTTTAGCAAACTAAACTCTAGCGGCTTTTGAGAGAGAAATTAGGCTCCCCGGCTAGTGACCGCACACTCGTGTCGAAAAAAGGAGTGATAAATAATAATAACTTTGCAACGACTAAGAAGAAAAACACTTAGTATGAAACGGCTCAAATAAACATAAGAGCCCCCCAAGTGACTTGGGTAAAAGTTGACTATATAATGTAAGGTGACATGTAGAATGCCTTCTAGCCAGATTGTAGACCGTTTGTCGTAGCGGACCTTTTCGCTTCAACCTCTGGACCCAATAGTCCGGAGTGTGTCCGAATACCCTCGCGGTTATAAAAACCGGGGCATGCGTGGAGACCAGGGATAGGGGTCATTAGTGCTTTATCAGACAAGTGCCCAACTAGTTATGTTATATTACATGGTTAGTAAGAAACATCTTCCAGGGAGAATAGTTCCGTTAGGGGTTCCTTTCCCTGGGAGGCATGCCCTAAAGTGCATGTCCGGACTGCGAAAAGAGCAGAAAAGCATCTGGGGGCAGGTAAATAAATAGGTAAGAAATCATCTTTTAGTTCACCGACCGAGTATTCCCTTAAGAACGCTAGCTTTCGGCTTCACCCAGTCTGAGGTACACATCCGGCTGACCCGGCAGTAACAATCGCAGAGGTGCTCCCTTTACCACCTAGCTGAACAGTCGGGAACGTAGGGGTAAGCATAGGAGCCAGGCAACCCAGCTTGGCCAAAACTTAAGTCATATCGATGCATATAATGGTGAATAAAAGGTACATGCGGAAGTGTGACACATGTGTTGGGCATAAAGCCCGTATTAATAAGCTTCTGTTAAAGAAGCCCCCAGGTATAATGAGCGCGGATAGCGCGTCAAGTATGTGTGAACAAAGTTTGGACAAGAAATTTTTTTTACAAGCAACTTTTTTTTTCAAAAAAGTATAACGCTTGATCGAACCGAACACAAGTTAGAAATTAGAGCTTTGAGCATGAAAGCGACTTAGCTGGTTAATGTGTTCGTAGTCCGAGCTTGATGCGGGACAAGGTTCTATCCCCCAAGCTGGTCCCGAGGTGGTGGAGCGGAGAGCTCGACACGCCGAAGTGGTGACATAGCACGGTCGATGCAGACCGGCAGAGTGACGCCGAAGTCCCCGGATCATTTTCCTGTGCACAAAAAATAGTGCAAACGGGAGATAATGGTAATAATGATAAATAAAAAATCGTTGCATAATGAATAATTTATGCAAAGTGAGTAATAAAAGAAATATGGCCTGGCGCCGAAGTCGATGTCGATGCAGGGCGTCGGCGTGATGCGGTAAAGGCGTGGCAAAGCCTGAATTCACAGGTCGGTCCGCGCTCCGGATGCGGCGTTCGCCGGACTATGTACGGAGACTGACCGAACCAGCATGCGACCGTCGTTAATGCGGCCACCATTTGATAGACCTGTGAACATATGATGGACAAACCAGAGTAATAATTCCTTGGAAAAAATAAACCCAAACATGGAAAAAATATTAGGATTAATAGCACCTGATTTATTTGTTGTAGTAATCCAAAGGAAGATGATGCTGGCAAAGGTTGGCTCGCCGAGGCGAAGCCCTCGGTCCGGCCAATCGTGACGAAGCGGGTCGGCTAGTGATGCCGAAGTGTCCGGAGTAGGTTGATGAAGAGATGATGAATCCTCCGGTCCAGCCGAGATGTCGAAGCCTCGAGGCCAGTCGATGAGTCGAAGTAGTCCGGCGTGATGGACACCGGCTTGTAGGGGCAACAGTGTGGCCCTGCTGATGCAGGTCGTGACGTGGTAGATGCCGGCTTGATGAAGCGACCGTGCGGTGATGCCGGTATGCCCGCTCCGTGTAATCCGTGGGGCGGCGATGTTGGTGATGATTTGTCCTTCGTGATGCCGGACTCTTGTTCGGCTTGCCGAGATGATGATCCGAAGAAGTTGAGCTCGGCTCAACAAAGTGACGACGTGTCTAGCACAGGTCGGCAGCCATGGAGCAATATTGTCGGACTGGTTTGACACCAGCAATGATGTTGAAGATCATGTTCAAAAGATCTTAAAGTTAGTGGGATGTGTTCGGGAACAATACACAATATCCCATAAAAACTTCCTTCAAAAAGGATGTCCGAAATCCCGTTCATAAAAAAGATGAATTCGGGTCGGATTCGTTCTCGCGCAGAAAACAGATCTGAAAAGTGATGCACTAATCGGAAGGTTCCCGGAGTTTGGACGGTCGGATTGAGCTGAAATTTTGAAGGGTGGTAGATATAGTAATTCCGCAGCCGATCAACGGTTGGATCTTCCAAAGAACGCTCGAGCTAGAAGCTGGACACCACGCCCTAAACTCATCCAGATTCCCATCTAGATTTTACAGGGCTCCGGTATGTTATGGATTGCCGGAGATTCCTCCATCGGAACTCGACAAAATTTTCCAGGGTTGTTGTAGACTCAATTCCGCAAAATTCCACCAAAGTGATCGTCAAAGCGATACTCGAGGAGGTGGCGGCAGAAGATACGAGTTTGCTGTCCAGAAAAACAGCACGGTCGCTTGAGGGCAATGTTGACGTTGAGCCCCCGAGCTTCATGGATGATTCCTCTCTGATCTTGATAGAGATCGGAGTTGATGTTTGATGAAGGCCCTCGTCCGAACATGGTGATCCGAACACGGGGCACAATTCTTGGTCGAACCAAGGTGACCAGTCGAGCTGGTGACGAAGATGCCGAAGTCACAGTTGATCTGCAGGCGAGCCATGGATCCTTTTGTCGATCACACAGCGGAACTCTCAATGAAAGCACCAATGTCGGTGTCAAAACCGGCGGATCTCGGGTAGGGGGTCCCGAACTATGCGTCTAGGATCGATGGTAACATGTACACGGGGTTTTACCCAGCTTCGGGCTCTCTTGATGAGATAATACCATACATGCTGCTTTTGATTGTATTCATATGGGTGTGGTACAGAGTTGATCTACCTCGAGATCATATGTTGTGGTCTAAACCCTAGAGGTATGATGAGTCATCTCATAATAATCTATCGACTAGTCCGGCCTCAGTTTATATAATGCACCAGAGGCCCAGGATAACAAGAGTCCTAGCCGAATACGCCGGTGGGGGAGGAGTCCTTGTCTTGATCGCCAAGTCTTGTGGAATCTTCCTTGTATGCGGCACCTGTCCGGACTGGCCCATGAGTATGCGGCCCTGGGGGTCCTCGGCCCAATCTAACCGATTGGGGGACGACATGGTGAGTACCCCCTAGTCCAGGACACTGTCAGTGATGATGGTGTTCCTGCCATCCTGCAATATAGGCCATCCGATTTATATCCGACGGACAGGAAGGAAACTATGGCAATTTTGAAAAAATATACCCACACCCCTCTCCGGATTTGCAAATAAGGCACTCCCTCGTTCATCCTTTTCTCCCACAAGATAAACTTCTCATACAAATGCATCTTGATGTTCCGTGCAACGCATGGGCATCTTGCTAGTACGGAGAAGGAGTTTGTGTGACACATATCTAGCTATATTAAGGGATAGGTAGAGTGCATATGTGTGAGAGACATTAGTGGCTGTGGGTGGGCGGAATTAAAGGGGTGGGCGTGTTAGACATAGAGAGCGTGTGTGTTTCTGTGTGAGAGACTTGTAGGACGGAGTAGAAAGATGAATTTAACCCTGACGGAGGGAGAGAAATACACGAAGTGCGCGTGTGTGATTCCGATGCCCACAAGGAAATGAGATATGTATGCGTGTGAGAGAGATTGCACAATTCATTCACGTATCACTATCTAGCGATCATGGACGTGCATCGCTTGAACATAAGTCAATATCTACTTCGTATCGTGGCCAAAGGTACAATATCGATTCAATGCTATAAAGATTGGACACTCACATATCACATTTTTTCTATTTAAATAAGCCTTTTTAGTTGTGCATGCCAAAGTTACAGTGATGTTTCTTCAAACAACCAATGTAGCTATCATGAACATGCACCATTGTTACTCTTGCATTCAAATTCATTAGTCTTGGATGATTTAAGTTTCTATTTTGAACTAATATATGTAATATTCATATATGAATTCAGCGGGTACGCAATTTATGAAATGGAGGCTATGTAATCATATGAGGTAACACTTTTAAGTAGCTAACTACAATATCCATTTCTTTTGTGCGCCTCTACACTAACACATCAATGCATTATGTTTAAAGTAAATAACCAATGGCACTAAATTATCTATTTACACGAGAAATACATAGGCTGAGCGTTTGATCCCTTTTTTGTGAACGCGCCACTACACCCGTACGATTGGCCGCGCCCGTGTGAACGTCCAAGTTATCGGCGCATCATCTCGAGTTATTGTCTTTTTTCTGGGGTGGACTTCACACCAGTTATTAACTGCTGACGCGTGCCCCGTGTACACAGTCTAGCATGACCTTCCCGCTAGCACGGTCCAAAATTAGTTGAAACTGGATACGAATGATCCCGCGGGCAGCAAAATCTCCCGCCTCCTTCTAAAATTTCCGCCACCTTAGACTTTAGCATGCGCAATCCCCCTTTTGTCCTTAGTGCATGGAGACCAACAACTACAATACCGCCCTCATCTACATGATAGGTCGGGGCTGCTTTGGTAACTTCCGGTTCCCCCACTACACGGCACCCCCATTTCCTCCCCCCCTCCCGCAAAAACGACTAACTCCACAGCATCTTACATCACGCCGTCCGTACTTCATCGCCCTTTCTCCCCTACCCTCTCGAAACCCTAGACTGCTCATCCACCGGCGTACCATAGCCCATTCACTGCCAGCGGCGTCCACCTCGCCGGATCTGCTTCTGCGGCCGCATCTACCCCTCCCAGCTCCCCTAGAAACAAGTAGACTGCTCATCCACCACTGTACCATAGACCATTCAGTGCCGGCCTTGTCCACGACGCCGGATCTTCTTCGCCGGTACTCTCGTCAACCGCCGCGCATCTGCACGGCTCATTCGTACTCCCCACCGGAGACGCATCGTCCACACCCCCCGGAGCCGCCCCACCGACGCCCCCATCGACGGCCTCTGATCCTCTTCGCCCACACCTTCCTCAACCCTACCGGAGCCGCTTCGCCGACACCTTCCTCAACCCTACCAGAGTAGCTTCGCCTATACCATTCTCAACCCTACCGGGGCCGCTTTGCCAACTCACAAGACGACGGCCTCAGATCCGCTTCCTCGCACCCTCATCCAACCTATCGGAGCAGCTTCTGACGCCCCATCCACGGCCGCAGATCCGCATCGTCGACACCACCCTTAACCCAACCACCAGAGCAGCTTCTGACGCCCCGTACATGACCGCAGATTCGCATCATCGACACCGTCCTTAACCCAACCACCGGAGCAGCTTCACCTACGCCCGCGTCCACGGCCATAGATCCGCTTCGCCCACACCGTAGTCCACCCTACCGGAGCCGCTCCAGAAACACCCTACTCGACGGTTCTAGATCTCCTTACCGGACCCCGACAGCCAGCGCAACGTCATCACCCTCGACGTTTCTAACCTGATTCCCACAGTCTGGAGAGATGCCAAGCACCCGCCACGGCCTAGGTACTTGTCACCTTTAAACCCGTCCATCATCACCTGCCCAATGTACTTCAAATATACTAACCAGTCGTTGTTACCTATTATGCAGCTGGCAAAAACTACAAGGACGATGTTTCTTCGGGATCTAACAGCTTGGCCAACCAAGATCCTGGACTGAGGCATTGCTATGATCTTGTAAGCGCGTCTCTCTCTCTCTCTCTTGTATTGTTCTGTGCCTGCCAGCGTGCTTTGCTAGGATTTTCGACCAGTAATCCCTTTGTGCAGACAATGATTTCTACTACTGGCTGCTAAATTAGATATGTAGATGTCATACATGATACTACGTCGTAGCTCCGTTCCTAAATATAAGTCTTTCTAGAGATTCCATTATAGGCTACATACGGAGCAAAATGAGTGAATCTACACTCGAAAATCCATCTATATACATCTGTATGTGGTCCATACTGGAATCTCTACATAGACATATATTTAGGAACAGGGGCAATACATTACACAAAATCGTAGGTGGCATGTAGGAATTCCCGTGCACTACATTAGGCTCCCTTAGAGTGCCTGCTAGTCCAGCATACAGAGTCATGGCTAGTTTATGGTACGCACACAATCGTTAATTGGTGGTTTAAATATGCGCAAGGGATATGCAATGTAGTATCATGTAGAGATGTCTGAAATTAGCCGTGTCAACTTGCAGATAGGGTTACACAATGAAAAAGTACAAGATGTATGTGGCAATTTCATGGAACATCGCAAAAAAAAGGAGAGGCAGCGGTGAGCCTATACAGTGTGCTATGGTACGTCACTCCTCCATTGCAACCATCGTGACATGTTATTTGTATGCCAGTTCTATTAGCCAAGTTTCTTAAGGACAGTTATTACGAGTTATCCTAAGAAAATAAGCACCTGTGAATATAAGCTCCATGTAATAAGCCAACCAGTTCTTTTCATTGCGTTTTCAGCTTATCTTTGGTATGATCAGTGGAAAGTCTAGATTGCATTATATTTTTTTCATTTTGTTGCCCATATGGAAATTAATTTGACTTGCAAACATCACAAATTGAACCCAGTGCAGTAATTAATATGATAGGAAAATAGACCATCACTATTTGCTCAAAATGCAAATACAAAGATACCATCTACTTGGCACAATCTACTTTGGTCAATGTTTTCCATAGAGATCCCATTGCCTAATTTAAACGAAGAATGCATGACCCACATTTAAATGAAGAACAACTATTTATTGAAATTCGATGGTCCAAGTGGATGGTTATTATTGTATAGGAGCACCACCTAAAAGCATCAAATAGCAGCAGCAGCTCATAGCAACTCATCATACAGCAGCAGTAGTCTGCAATTCATCATATACCACCAGCAGCTCATAGCAATTCATCATATAGCAGCAGAAGGAGCAGCTCATAGCAATTCATCATATAGCAGCAGCAGGAGCAGCTCATAGCAATTCATCATATAGCAGCAGCAGGAGCAGCTTGTAGCAACTCATCATATAGCAGCAGCAGCAGCTTGTAGCAACTCATCATATAGCAGCAGCAGCTCATAGCAATTCATCATATAGCAGCAGCAGCTCATAGCAACTCATCATACAGCAGCAGCTCATAGCAATTCATCATATAGCAGCAGGAGGAGCAGCTCATAGCAATGCATCATATAGCAGCAGCAGAAGCAGCTCGTAGCAATTCATCGTATAGTGGATCAGAATGAAAATTTGGCAAAAAAATCAGAGGAGATCCTCACCTTGTTGGATGAGCTCATCCTTCAACAGCACCTCAAGGCAATGGCCTGGAAGGAGGGGAGGGGGAATAAGGTGCCTTATGTCGCAGTGTGGCATCAGCCGTAGTTGTGCAGCGCCCGCCGGAGTAGTGCATTGGACGAACCACAATGGAGCAGCTGCTGGAGACCATGAGAATGAGGGGCGGCGCCAGAGGGAGGCGAAGCCAGGGAAATTTGCCCCTACCCGCTGGGCATGTAGCCTAGCTGGACATAGCATCGTCGAGGACAAGGCCAGATGGGACCAGTGGCGATGGCTCGCTGGAGGAACCCTAGTGCTGCAGGCAGGGGATCGACGTAGAGGGAAAGGGGAGAGGAGATGCAAGCGGGCAATGCAATGAATGCTTGCGTGTTTGTTTTTACTTGAGGGTCAGGTGTGACACGGGTGTCAGCAGTTGCATTTTGAGTGTAATATAGGCAGACAACAGAGTCATTTCACTATTCCCCCTCCCTTCAATTTTTAGTGAGGTTCTACCCGAAACACCCCCCTCCAAAGAGAAATTAGTTAAGCCCAAGCCCATAACTCAAAAATGACTTCTTTGCATCTTTTATGGCTTATTTTGACAATATGCCCTGAAAAGGCGGAATCGAACTAGCCCTTAACCTGCAATTCAATTGTGCGTGCAATGATGAATCACTCCTGCCTGCTATCTGTACATTTAGGCACCATCATACATGGCATAACCTAATACATGTGCATTCCATTGTAGAATCTGGAATATGCAATGCTTATGTTAGTTCATACGTTGCACATGATGTTTAAATGCCCCTTAAATCTGGTCGGTCAAGTGATGGTCTTTAAGCCTCCTTCTTTGCTTCTTTTCTTGATATGTAATATTTGCTCACACATCTGTTCAATTGCTTGTTTGCATCAGCCAGCCATACTAGGACTGTTTGCTTTGATTACTTGTTGTTCTTGAACTAACACTCTAACAGAGCTTGTCAACGTTTTAAACACTAAGGGATGCTGTAGTGGGGCCTTGTCTAACTCATAGGTGACATAAAGGTTTGGCTGTACACTACAGTAGGCTCTCCAAGAGTACCTGGAGATCCAGTTCGAAGGTATGCCTAGTTTTTACATAGTGCAGACATAGTAAATGCTCATTTCATTGTGTGCAAGTGCAAGAGATGCGGCATGTTTCATTATGTGGTGTTGTTTTGTTAGAATCTCATCCTTTTGTGTTCACAGACTGGAAAGGATGCATATTTATCTTCCAAGGAGACGAGTAACTAGTTTGTGTCACCTTTCAGAGGGGGTGCAATGAAGATAAGATTGAGGATTTCCAAGTACAAGATGTTAGGAAGGAGCCTTGCAAGAGAAGTAGGAGCTGCGCTGAGCCTCTTCAACCTGCTAAGGTAAGTCACTGTATGCAACTCAATAGTTCAATTCCTTGTTTCTTTCAGGCATAGTTAATTTTCTCTTTTCAGTTGCTTTATTTGTCCTCAGTTAATGAGATGCCCAAATAAACATGCCTGATGTTCGGTACTTGTATCACTATTAGTTGTCATAATTAAAGGCCTTACCATTTAATTACTCTGCCGAAGTGTGCCTGAAGCTTTGAAGTCTATTAACCAACTATTATTGCATGAGGCTCACAATCTAGTTTATACTACGCTGATGATTGCATAGTTTTGCCTGCTGTAGTATGTTTGTATGAAACCTTCTGTTGTTCATTATGCTCCCTAAGACTTTAATTGAGGCACAGAATGGCCAATTGCTTGCTTACTTATACGCAACATGCTGTCTAAATTTGTAACTTGTCTGTGTTTTCGATTGGGCCCCAACATCATGCTCCTCTGGTGATCTAAGAGGGATTTCTGTATGCAGGCTGCACAGACTATCTTTTTTATAATTTTTAAAATACCACCTACTTATGCTTCATGACGTGTAACATTTTTTTTGAAAGAGACGTGTAACATTATAGTTAGTCCTGTTTTGCCATGTAGTACAAAACAGTGTCTTGTTCGCTTCACTGTTGTAACTATATTTTTGCCCTAGTCATGTGTACTTACAGAAACATTTTAGGATGAAGTGACATAAACACAAAGATCTACGAGCAGTGCGGCATGGCCGTTACCGAATGATTATGTATTGGAATTGGAATGTGCTGATGTTCTCGAGCATCAACTAGAGGTGGCAAGACAATGTGTACATGATTGTCAACGTATAATCAACAAGTTGAGACTGGACATGCAGGTATTAGATGCAGGAGTCAAAAAAATGAAACAAGACACTGAGGTAACCATGAAGGAATTGGAGATTTTGCAGACTGAAATTTGTGCTATCTGAATCCGGCCAATCCTATTTTCTGAAGAGATTATAGTTCAAATGGAGTTAAGTTGATGCGCGTCCATGATGTATGAGCTATATTTGCCCAGTGTATGTAATTTGTTGTTTGTGTATCTTTATTATCACCTGTGCCGAACCATAATGCCAAGTGGGTATAATCAGCTGTAATTTCTTTATTGGATAGTGTAGGCTTATTCTACCTTTCTATGCCTTGATCTCTTTGTTGTAATAGTGTAGACTTTTTAGAGGTGATAGTATTGAGTAGGATAATTCTTTGAATATGCTATATCGTTCAAACGGGGGCCAATTCGCCCGACCATGGCCCTTCACGGGCCATTGGATCCATGGGCCTTCTGCGTCTCGTAGGATCCATGGGCCTTCTATGTCTCGTAGGATCCATGGGCCTTGTACGTCTCGTAGGATCCATGAGCCGTCGGCTCATTTATGGGTCTTGTACGGGCCTTTAATGGGCCGTAGACGGGCCTTTAATGGAAATTGTATGTTTTATGGGCTGACCATAATGGGCCGTTAATAGGCCGTATTTGGTGATGCTATGAAAATAGCCCAACAGACTAATGGTCCACAAACGAGCCGACTGTAACGGGCCGTAAGTAACCGAATGCTGCAAATGAGCCCAAGAATAAATGGGCCCTCAGAAGGCCGAAAGTTAACTTGGGCTGGAAACGGCCCAACGGAATAACGGGCCATTAAAGGGTATAAAGTCATACACTGTTCATTACGAGCAAGTTTCACCACGGGCCGTTAATGGGTGTAAAGTAATACACTGTTCATTACGGGCCAGTTTTAGCACGGGCCGCTAATGGGCCAAGAGTTACAAAGGGCCTCATATGGGCCGAAAGACGTCATGGGCTATACATGGCCAGAAGTGAAAACGGGCTGGAATTATAGTGGACGGCCCAAATGACGCTACTGGGCCTAATTCAGATAGGGCGTAACGGGCCTTGGGTTAGCGGGCTGTAAATGGGCTATATGCGAACATGCCGTTAACAGGCTTTCCATGGGCCGGGCTGCCAGCTTTTGACCAAGTCAAACGGGCCGGCCTTTTCACAGGAATGGGCCACTGTTGGGCCATGCCACGTGTCGACGTATCATAAACGCCTTCTATCCAGTGAGTGGATGACATCTGTCCCGACGACGAGCCGACATGTGTTTCCTCTAGCGAATGATGATTTTACACGTGGAAAATCCCCATTGGTCGGGGCTGTTAACGAGTTATCGGATCCAAAACCCGCCCCGATAGCTTAACGGCGTTCCGTTACGGTGGATGCCACATGTCGGTCACCCTTGACGAAAGCACTTCTGTGACGCGCGATTTATCGTCATGGAAGTGGACACTTCCGTGATGATAATTTTGGTAATGTCATGGAACACTTCTATGACAGCACATGTATGACTATCTTGATTTTGTCATAAATTTGTCATGGATGTACATGCATGACAAAAAAAGCGACCTAATGTGACAAACACGTATCATCATGGAAGTGTATATTTTTGTAGTGGAACTATGTACGGCTAGAATGGGATGCGGATGATGGAGAAATTCACTCCCCACCCACCACCCACTTAGTAGCCACTGTCGATGATTTAACCGACATGCTTGACTTCGACTCCGAAGACATCGATGGTATGGACAATGATGAAGGAGACGAACAGGAACCACTGCCCACGGGGCACTGGACCGCCACCTCATCATATGATATATATATATGGTGGATACACCCAAAGAAGGCAATGGCGACAAGACAGCGGAGGATGACCCCTCCAAGAAGCAACCCAAGCGCCGACGTCAGCGGCGCCGCTCTAAGTCTCGCCACAGCAAAAGCAGTGATACCGGCACTGGAGATAACAGTACTCCGGATAGTGCCGAGGATGATGACAATCCCCTCCAGCACGATCTAGAGCCGAAGGATGAACAAGCCAGCCCTCCTAAGGGAGCAGCAGAGGGAGAAGCGGAGGATGACAATTACATGTCTCTCTCCGAAGACGAATTGAGCCTCGACGACGAAGAATTTGTCGTGCCTGAAGATCCCGTCGAGCAGGAGCGCTTTAAGCACCAGCTTATAGCCACAGCAAATAGCCTGAAGAAAAAACAACAACAACTTCGTGCTAATCAGGATTTTCTAGCAGACAGATGGACTGAAGTCCTTGTGGCCGAGGAATACGAACTCGAACGCCCCTCCAAGGGTCACCCAAAGCACAGGTTGCTACCCCGACTTTAGGAGTTAGCATGGAAACCTACATCACCAGCATATGACGCGGCGGATCGGCCACCTCGTGGCCAAGACAGAGAGGCATTTCAGCCAGAAGCTCCGCCCGCACCCCGCCGCCACTCATACAAAAACACCAAGGCACCAGGAAACACGCAAGACCTGCGAGACGTATTGGAAGACAGGGCAAAACACGCAAGATCGATCTACGATCACGAGGGCATGCCCCTATGCGGGACGGTGACCGCCATGCCGGATATAGTAAAAGCAAATCCGGTCGGGCCGAATACAGCTGGCAAGACTCATACGATCTACATCGCGATATAGCCCAGCACAGAGGCGCGGCACACCCCTTATGCTTCACTGACGAAGTAATGGAGCATGAATTCCCAGAGGGTTTTAAACCCGTAAATATCAAATCATGTGATGGTACAGCAGATCCCGCGGTATGGATTGAGGACTTCCTCCTCCACATCCACATGGCCCGTGTTGATGATCTACATGCCATCAAGTACCTCCTGTTAAAACTTAAAGGACCAGCTCGGCATTGGCTGAATAGTTTGCCAGCAGACTCCGTTGGTTGTTGGGAGGATCTGGAAGAAGCATTCCTTGACAACTTCCAGGGCACTTATGTGCGACCACCAGATGCCAAAGACTTGAGCCACATAATTCAGCAGCCAGGGGAATCGGCCAGGCAATTCTGGACACGGTTCCTAACCAAGAAAAAACAAATTGTCGACTGTCTGGATGCAGAGGCCTTAGCGGCATTTAAGCACAACATCTGTGATGAGTGGCTCGCCCGGCACCTTGGCCAGGAAAAGCCGAAGTCTATGGCAGCCCTCACGACACTCATGGCCCGCTTTTGCGCGGGAGAGGATAGCTGGCTGGCTCGCAGCAACAACATATCAAGGAACCTTGGCACTTTGGATACAAAGGACAGTAACGGCAGGCCATGTTGCAGCAAACACAAGCGCCACAACAACGGCGATAAAGCCGAGGATACGGCAGTCAATGCCGGATTCAGAGGCTCTAAACCCGGTCAGTGGAAAAAGCCATTCAAAAGAAGCACTCCAGGACCGTACAGTTTGGACCACATACTTGATCGCTCGTGTCGAATACACGGCACCCCCGATAAGCCAGCCAATCACACCAACAGAGAATGCTGGGTGTTCAAGCAGGCCGACAAGTTAAACATCGAAAAAAGGACAAGGGGCTGCACAGCGATGACGAGGAGGAGCCAGGCCGCCGAACATGGGAGGACAGAAGAGGTTCCCCCTGCAAGTGAGGACGGTGAACATGATATACGCAACCCACATCCCCAAAAGGGAACGGAAGTGTGCACTAAGGGACGTATATGTGATGGAGCCCGTCGCCCTAAAGTTCAACCCATGGTCCTCTTGTCCGATCACCTTCGATTGCAAGGACCACCCCACTAGTATACGTCATGGCGGATCTGCCGCATTGGTCTTAGACCCCATCATTGACGGATTTCACCTCTTTCGAGTCCTTATGGACGGTGGCAGCAACCTGAACCTGCTCTATCAGGGTACGTGCGCAAAATGGGCATAGACCCCTCAAGATCAAACCCACAAAAACGACCTTTAAAGGCGTCATCCCGGGTGTAGAGGCCCATTGTACGGGCTCAATCACACTGGAAGTGGTCTTCGGATCTCCAGACAACTTCCGAAGAGAGTTAATCTTCGATATTGTCCCGTTCCGCAGCGGCTATCACGCACTGCTCGGGCGAACCGCATTTGCAAGATTCAATGCGGTACCACATTATGCATACCTCAAGCTCAAGATGACAGGACCTTGGGGGTCATCACAGTCAATGGAAACACAGAGCGCCCGCTCCGTACGGAGGAGCACACTACGGCCCTCGCAGTGGAGGCACAAAGCAGCCTTTTAAGGCAACCCACCAGTTCAGCGATAAAGCCCCCAGACATCGTCAAGCGCGTCTGGAGTAACCTGCAACAGGAACGCCTAGCACGTTCAGAGCTCGCCTAGCAATTCGGCCCCCGCCCTAGTCTCAGTCGAACGGCGAAATTCGTGCAGCGCGTACATAATTATGCATTGAAAATACCATAGGTGTAGGCGGGGGCACGATCATGGCAGGTCCCACAATGCGGCTCAACCGCACTAGGGGCTTACTAACTTTATCATTCTCTCTCTTTCAGGATTTTACTATCTGGAAGCCCTATCCGGCAGTATGATTGCCGGACACATGATACAACATCCAAGGAGGCAGGAAGCTACGTCGTACAATGGAATCCCCAGGTGGTCTCTGATAACGAGTTAAATACCTGCTTTAACATACCAGTCCGCAGCTTGCCCTTGGATGGGACATGTCAAATAGTCCTATTTTTTGCTTACCACACTATTTGTATTAGTATGCGTCGACGAATTTCTTGAATAAACGATGCATAGCACTAGTCTATTATCGCATTGTATATTCTTTTATATATATATGTTCATTTATGACAGTTAGCACCCGTACACTCTGGTACGACCAGTATGCCAGAGGCTTCCGTATACCCCATAACACGGCGTGAGAAGTCCGAACACTTTCGACAGTGCGGCACCCCGAACTTATAGCATTATATGCATCAGCTCCGAATCATGTCTTGGGTCAATAGTTGGGTTTGCCCGGTTCCCATGTTTTGGTACCTTACGTTCCGCTATATCGGCTAAGGTAGCACTGGGAGAACTACTACGATTGTGTCCCGGTTCTTCCGGATGAGCACCTCAGTAGAGAAAGCTAAAACTGACTATCATGATAAGGCGAGAGCTGGTCGCTGTTCGAGAGGTCTCAAGTCCCTAAAGACTTTTTCAGCTTCGGGCGAGGAGTCGGCCTTGTCCGACTTAGGCGTGTATAGCGTCCCAAATTCGGCCTTCCGAATACTAGGTGCTTCGCCAAAATTTAAAATTGTAGACTTCTATGGCTAAGTGAGAGTGATAAAGCATTATAGTCCGATTGTCTGATTCGTTGCGCTGAGCACCTCCCTCGAAGGACCCAAAAATGGGAAAAAGAGTGCTCAGATTTATCCCGAACACCCTAGCACTAGTTGCATGGGGGCAGAAGCCGACGACTAGCCAACTCTCAGATTTTATAAACGGCGGCATAGAAGGTAATATTTTAAATACAAAAGCGTTTCATAGCGCACATGAACTAGTTTTCATAATACAGGATGACATGAGCAAGTTCATTCAAAAATTACATCTTTGGAACACTCGTCCGCCACAAGACGGGCACCCTTCAGGACACCTCATAATACATTTCGGGGTGGCGATGCTCCTTGCCCTGCGCCGGCCCCTCCTTCACCAGCTTCTCAGCGTCCATCTTGGCCCAGTGCACCTTCGCACGGGCAAAAGCACTGCGTGCACCTTCAATGCAGACGGACCACTTTATGACTTCCAACCGTGGGCAGGCATCCACAAGCCGCCTCACCAGGCCGAAGTAGCTGTGGGAAGGGCATCGCCAGGCCACATCCGGACTATGAGGCCCTTCATGGCCTGTTCGGCTGCCTTGTGGAGCTCGACCAGTTGCTTCAGCTGGTCGCTCACGAGCATCGGGTGTTCGGCCCCAATATACTGAGACCAAAACACCTTCTCCGTCGAGCTCCCCTCCTCGGCCCAGTATAACTCCGTGGCATCAGACACACTGCGGGGCAGATCTATGAATGCCCCTGGAGAGCTCCGAACTCGGGTAAGTAAATAGAAATTTTCTTTCACATGCTTGCTTTGCATAATGAATGCCTTACCCGCTGCTATCTTCTTCACCGCCTCAATCTCCTGCGGGGCCTTTTGGGCTTCGGCCTTGGCATGTTTTGTGCTTTCGAGGGCCTTGGCAAGCTTGGACTATCGCATCTTCGAGTCAAGCTCCAAGGACTCGTGCTTCTTCACGAGCGCCTGGAGCTATTGCCGCACCTCGCCTACTCGGGCTTCGTGTCTTTCTCGTTCGATGTGCTCCTTGGCCGCTTTGTTTTCAGCGTCGGACAGCGCCTTCTTCAGGGTCGACACTTCGGTCGTGGTCCCTGGCACATTCATGATGATCGTATTATCTTGCAACCAAATTTCTTCTTATATAGATAAGTTATTGCTTACCTTTGTTCTCCTCGAGCTGCCTCTTGGCAACGCCGAGTTCTTCCTTGGACCGCTTGAGGTCTTGCTTCAGGGCGGCGACCTCCGCAGTACGTGCGGCAGCGGCCAGCAGTGAAGCCTGCATACGCATACAAACATATTTGGATTAGACTCCTGCAATTACTAATTGATCCTCTATTCGGCTTTTCTTCGCGAACGCCAAACAGAGTATCAGGGGCTACTGTCTATGCGCTAATATTTTCCTATATCTCGATTACTCACCTCAAAGCCTATTAGGAGGCTGGCACAGGCTTCAATCAGTCTGCTCTTGGCGGACTGAACCTTCTAGATCACCGTACTCATGATAGTGCGGTGCTCTTCATCGATGGAAGCGCTTCGAAGCGCTTCCTGCAAGTTGTCCGGTGCCTCTGGATGGACAGAGGTCACCGGCACGGGTGGCCTGCCCCTCTTAACAGGGGGCCGCCTGCCGGAGTCCGGGACCACTGGGGGTTCCGGTGCGGTGTTTGGCTGGGGGCCAAACTTGGAGCCCGTGGGAGTCTTGCTCCCTTTGCGCCCAGGGTCCGGAAGGTCGCCTTGAGGCGCCTCCAGGACTACCTCCGCTCGGCTTGGTGCCCTTTGAGACAACACCTCGGTGTTGTCCGTAGGGCGAGGGGAGGAGGCGGTCGGAAGTGAATCACTATTCATATCCGATGGGTCCAAAGAACCGTCTGACGAAGATACATCGATGCGGGCTCGGGACGGACTGCATAATCATATTCAGCGTAAGGAGAAGCAGTGCAATAAAAGCATACCATGAATTACTCTGGTATCCGAATACTTACGACTTCGCCAGGGGCTTGTCCCTGGGCAGCCACTCGTCTTCTCTATGCGCGGCGGTCGTGGAACAGTCCAGAATGAGAGTCCTTCCCTTCTTGGACCCTTCGGCCTCCCCGGTTGGGGCGGCCTTCCTTTTCTTGTCTCCCCTAGCTGGAGGGGGAGAACCTTCATCTTCTTCCCCCTCGTTTTCACGAGAGGAGTGCGTCTCGGAGTTATTGGATGATGATTCTAATACCACCTGACGCCGGGAACTCTTTCGGGTCCCCGTGGCCTTCTTCTTGGTCTTCTTCTCCGGCACCTCATAAGGTGCCGGAGTCAGCATCTCCATCAGGAGAGCGTTGGCGGGATCTTTGGGCAGGGGGGTCGGGAAGTCGATCTGCTCCGCTGTCTCCACCCAGTCCTGTGAGAGGCATGGGAGCTCAGATCCCACACATGATTAAACTGGGGAAAGTAAATACCCTATAAGGTGTAGAGAACTTACCGGATTCGCAGGGCGCTTCGCGCTATGTCCGCGGTCCTCGGTAAGGGAAGGGGGGACATCGGCGCCCTCGAACAGCACCCTCCAAACGTCCTTGTGTGTCGTGTCAAAGAGCTCGCGCAGAGTCTGGTGTTGCGCCGGGTCGAACTCCCATAAATTAAACGCCCATTGTTGACACGGGAGGATCCGGCGGAAGAGCATGACCTGGACCACGTTGACAAGCTTGAGTTTCTTGTTTATCATGTTCCGGATACACTTCTAGAGTCCGGTCAGCTCCACCGATGAACCCCAGGACAAGCCCTTCTCTTTCCAGGAGGTAAGCCGCATGGGGATTCTGGATCAGAACTCGGGGACTGCCACCCAGTCAGTGTCGCGCGGCTCGGTGATGTAGAACCATGATACGTCTCCAACGTATCTATAATTTTTGATTGCTCCATGCTATATTATCTACTGTTTTGGACTATAATGGGCTTTATTTTCCACTTTTATATTATTTTTGGGACTAACCTATTAACCGGAGGCCCAGCCCAGAATTGCTATTTTTTGCCTATTTCAGTGTTTCGGAGAAACAGAATATCAAACGGAGTCCAAACGGAATAAAATCTTCCGGAACGTGATTTTCTCACCGAACGTGATCCAAGGGACTTGGACCCTACACCAAGGCATCAGAGAGGCGGTCACGAGGGTGGGGGGTGCCCCCCCCTTAGGGCGCGCCCCCCCGGCCTCGTGGGCCCCTCGAAGCTCCATCGACATATTCCTTCCTCCTATATATACCTACGTACCCCCAAACGATCATAACAGGAGCCAAAAACATAATTCCACCGCCGCAACTTTCTGTATCCACGAGATCCCATCTTGGGTCCTGTTCCGGAGCTCTGCCGGAGAGGGCCGTCATCACGGAGGGCTTCTACATCATCATAGCCCCTCCGATGAAGTGTGAGTAGTTTACTTGAGACCTTCGGGTCCATAGTTAGTAGCTAGATGGCTTCTTCTCTCTTTTTAGATCTTAATACAATGTTCTCCCCTCTCTTGTGGAGATCTATTCGATGTAATCTTCTTTTTGCGGTGTGTTTGTTGAGACCGATGAATTGTGGGTTTATGATCAAGTCTATCTATGAATAATATTTGAATCTTCTCTGAATTCTTTCATGTATGATTGGTTATCTTTGCAAGTCTCTTTGAATTATCAGTTTGGTTTGGCCTACTAGATTGGTTTTTCTTGCCATGGGAGAAGTGCTTAGCTTTGGGTTCGATCTTGCGGTGTCCTTTCCGAGTGACAGAAGGGGCAGCAAGGCACATATTGCATCGTTGCCATCGAGGATAACAAGATGGGGTTTATTTCATATTGCATGAATTTATCTCTCTACATCATGTCATCTTGCTTAAAGTGTTACTTTGTTTTTAACTTAATACTCTAGATGCATGCTAGATAGCGGTCGATGAGTGGAGTAATAGTAGTAGATGCAGGCAGGAGTCGGTCTACTTGTCACGGACGTGATGCCTATATACATGATCATACCTAGATATTCTCATAATTATGCTCAATTCTGTCAATTGCTCAACAGTAATTTGTTCACCCATCGTAGAATACTTATGCTCTTGAGAGAAGCCACTAGTGAAACCTATGGCCCCCGGGTCTATTCTCATCTTATCAATCTCCATCACTTTAATCTTTCTTTGCTTTTTACTTTGCCTTTTACTTTTCACTTTGCATCTCTATATCAAAAATACCAAAAACATTATCTATCAGTTCTCACTCTTGTAAGTGACCATGAAGGGATTGACAACCCCTAATCGCGTTGGTTGCGAGTAGCTATCGTTTTGTGCAGGTACGAGGGACTTGAGCATGGCCTCCTACTAGATTGATACCTTCACTAGTAGAAAAAAGGTCAAACGTGAAGCACATTAGTGCCGGTTTGAATTAGAGCCGGCACTAATGTGTACATTAGTGCCGGTTCGTGGCGGCGATCAATAGTACCGGTTCGTGGCGAACCTTTAGTACCGGTTCATGCCACGAACCGGTACTAAAGAGGCTGCATCAGCCTGCGGTCAGGCTATGGCCCCACCATCACCATTTAGTGCCGGTTCTTACCACGAACCGGTACTAATGAGGTTATGGCAAGCTGTTTTCAGTCCCACCTCGCCAAGAGAGAGACAGTATGAGCGGTTTATAAGCCGTGAGTGCACATACAATGACGAAGAGTTGCAATGCTCACCTACATGTTGATTAGCTTCAAGCCTTGCGGAATAGCATAGATTGCACTGAGCTATGTGCAGTGCAGTCTACACTATTCCGAATGGCTTGAAGCAAATTAACCAGCATTGCACCTCTTTTTTATTTTTATTCAGTATGCAGCATTTAAAGCGACATCATCAATTTCCAACATGTTCTGACATCATTTGTTGTTTTTCGGTCATTTACCTAATTGTTTAGAGAGCTAAATGACCGTGAAATTGAAAATCACTACAAAATGAATCCTGAAAATGTTGAAACTTGGCATGGTATCATCATATCACCCGCATAGCATGCGCGAAAGAGTAGAGAGGGTTACGGCAAAAACTGGACGCACTTCATGTACAAACTGGACAAACTCTTTTCGAGTATCAGGGTTTCGGAGTCCGGAGTGGGTACTAATGTGCATCCCACCAATCAGGAAGAATCACACGGATCGTGTGTTTCTTTCTAGCTCTTGCGAGTCGTTGGATCAAGGGTGTGTTTCTTCCTAGCTCATGTGAGTCGTTGGATCGAAACTACCACAATCACTTTGTGAGCCAGACGACCCTATATATAGCTAGCCCACCTCTCGCCTTCCCTGCATAAGTCTTTCAGTTCATCGACTACATACATCTACCAGTTCATCGACTGCATACATCTACCAATTCATCGACTGAATACAAATCATTCGGATTCGCCATCATACGTCCAACCGTGCATTTGATATGCATATATATGCATCACGAGCCACGGTTGGGCTGTATGATGGCGATACCGATTGGTTTGTTCTAGATCCGACATAAAAGGTTTGATACAACTTCTTTTTTGTGACATAAGAGCTATCTCTCCTCCTACCTATTTTAGTTACACAACTACCTATTTGTGCCAAATTTTCACTTTTGCTGTTGCTCTTGCATCATAAGCATCCATGTTAACTAGACTTACAAGTAATGCAATTTAACCAAACTATCTTGTGATCTTCGCCAAGAGAGAGGCAGTATGAGCGGTTTATAAGCCGTGAGTGCACAGACAATGACGAAGAGTTGCAATTCTCACCTACATGTTGATTAGCTTCAAGCCTTGCGGAATAGCATAGATTGCACTGAGCTATGTGCAGTGCAGTCTACACTATTCCGAATGGCTTGAAGCAAATTAACCAGCATTGCACCTCTTTTTTATTTTTAATAACTTATTTAAACTCCGGACTTCTTTTGTGTTCAGTATGCAGCATTTAAAGCGGCGTCATCAATTTCCAACATGTTCTGACATCATTTGTTGTTTTTCGGTCATTTACCTAATTGTTTAGAGAGCTAAATGACCATGAAATTGAAAATCACTACAAAATGAATCCTGAAAATGTTGAAACTTGGCATGGTATCATCATATCACCCGCATAGCATACGCGAAAGAGTAGAGAGGGTCACGGCAAAAACTGGACGCACTTCGTGTACAAATTGGACAAACTCTTTCCGAGTATCAGGGTTTCGGACTATACAAAAATAAATAATGCAGAAAATAAAAAAACTATACAAAAAAATTACTCAAAAATAAATAGAAGAAAATAAATAATGCAGAAAAGAAAAAACTATATAAAAACTACACAAAATTAAATAAAAGAAAATAAGTAATGCAAAAAAGAAAAAACTATATAACAAATTTGTTGGCGCACTGCCCTGTGGGTCTACCAGACCTAGGGTGTGCAAATGCAGGCCCAGGAGGGCCAGCAGACTCACAGGGCAACGCTCACTAATTAATTAGGCCCAGAAGCCTGCTATATAGAGGAGTTCGAAGAGGTAGCCGCGGTCGGGTTTATAAACCAGTGCGGCTGCCCTTCGCCGGGCGAGGTGGGACTAAACTTTGGGGTGGCAGCGCAAGGCCTTTAGTACCGGTTGGTGGCTCCAACCGGTACTAAAGGCCCCCCCTTTAGTACCGGTTGGTGGCTCCAACCGGTACTAAAAGCCTTCGTTTCCCGCCGCTTGGCCTGGCGAAAATAGGCCTTTAGTACCGGTTGGAGCCACCAACCGGTACTAAAGGCCCATCCTATATATATAGCTCTTACGAAAATTTCAGTTTCATCCCCACTTCGTCTCCAACCTCCGCCGCGCGCGCCGCACGATCCCGTTGTCGCCGCCCGTCGTCCGTCGTCATCGTCGCTGTCCCCGCCGCCGCCCGTCGTCGTCGTCGTCTCGCGCTGCCGCCCCGAACGCCGCCGCCGTCCGTCGCCATCGCCGCGGCCGTACGTCTCTCTCTCGCTCCCGCACACACATACACACACATACATACACACACATACACACACACACACCGGCGCCCCCGCCCCGTATGCCGGCGCCCCCGCTCGTACGTACGGGGCGGCGGCGTATGGGGCCGCACACACACACACACACATATACCACACACACACGCATACACACACACATACACACATACGTACACACATATACATATATATACACACACATGCATACACACACACATACACACACACATTTTTTTACTTATTTTCTGTTTTTTAGAAAAGTTAATTAGATGATCGAATGTTAGATTAATGTCGAATGTTAGATGAATTAGCTAGCTAGATAGAAAAATTGTCGAACTAGAGATTAGAACTAGTTGAATAATTAATATAACTAGTTTATTTTTAGTAAGAAAATTTAGGTATATGAGATTAGAACTAGTTGAATAATTAATATAACTAGTTTATTTTAGTAAGAAAATTTAGGTATATTAGATTTGATGATCTAATTAAAATATTATCTGTTAATGTGTTTTTCTGTTTATTTAATTTTTTATATATTTTGAGTTTATATAAATGTTAGATTAATGTCGAATGTTAGATGAATTAGATAGAAAAGTTAAATATATAGTAATGTCAATTGAATATATAGTTAGATATATTAATGTCAAATGTTAGATGAATATATATTTGGCTAGATATAGGTGTTTAATGTTTCACCTATATGAACATAGGAAATGTCATCTGACGACGAAAAAGATTTTATTTTGTGCGAACACTGTGAAGACCAGCGCGGCCTGTGCGACCAAAATTTCCTTGTTGATGGTAGTTGCTTCAGCATCAAGCCGGATGAGACATTCGAAGTTGATACAGTAAGTCACTTTGTCAATTATTATTTGAATGCAAAACTTATGCTTCATTTGCTTCAACTTATAATTTTAAATTTTCACTATTCTACTAGCGCATCCCCTGCCATGCAAGAATTTTTGTCTTGGATAAGATAGGTTTTAGTGCTATAGATCATATGGAGGTAAAGAGAGTTTACTTGAAGACGGAGCATGGGTATACTTTCAACGTCAAATTATATAATGGAGACACATACACCCATTTTGAATGCAAAACTTGGCAAGCACTATGCAAGGCTTATGCATTTGAGCCTGATATGGTTATCACCTTTGATATTCGTCTGGAAGATGATATTGAAGGTAATATAGACATCTGGGTCGATGTGCAAACGCCTCCAGTTCTACCATTTGGTGAGTTTTTCTCAACCATGCATGCATATGTTTATGTCTTTCATACAGTTTATTCAAAAATAGTTGACAACTAATTTGTATTATCAGCTTATTTCAGTTCAAGCAAACATGTCCGGCGCTTGGTAGACAGAACCTACTACTGCCCCGGGGCTCAACTAAACTGCGAGGAGATAAGTCATTATGTTTCATGGCTTGAGGATCTTAATACTGTCAAGACAAATTTTTTTCCTAAACTTAGAAATGTTAGTACTCAAAACGTGCGACCAATGGTGATCGTATTGAACTACGGTCACATCTATAATCAAAAGATGGTAAGATTTTAAATATTTGTCCTTAATTAGTGCATCTTTTGCATACATTATTTTTGAAGCTAAACTTTCATTGCTTAGTATATTAATTACTATAAGATGTTGTTCAACAGGGACTTCTGATGACAGTTGTGCCTCAGTGGATCGAGAAAAAAGGTCGCATGTCAATGGTTAGCTTACGACCAAGATTTCCTACATTGCACATGAGTGCATTCAGGATTTCTGAAAGCGAAGAATGCTTAATAGTGAAAGATTGGAGCAAAATTGTTAACGATCGCAGAGAAGTACTAGGGGGCAGTAAGGAGAAGCGCAACCCAAGATTAGGAGACAGATTCATCTGCATGCTCCAGTATGATGAATCAGGAGAGCTATACATGTTCTATGCTATTCTACCTGAGAGGGAGCAGCAGGATCAGTAACTACTAGTTCATGCTCTTAATTAGTACTTGTCTCATGTCCGTGTCCTGAACTTCGATCTTGGTGACGATTATGTTGAACTTGATGATATCTTTGCTTCTGTTACAAAGTGAATGTTTCCTCTTTAAGCTAGCCAGCGTTGATGATGATTAGATAGCTAGCGCGGTAATGACTATGATGATTAAATAGTGGTAATTAGACGACTACGATGATTTTTAGCTAGCTAGAGTTTATTTATTTATTAATATGCGATGATGATGATGATGACGACGACTACAACTCATTATAACGTAAAACAATCCTAAATTAAATTGATAACACAAATTTAATTGAAAAATACAAAATAAAACAAAAACCCACAACCATTTAGTACCGGTTGGTGTTACCAACCGGTACTAAAGGGCTCCCGGCCCCTGGAGCTGGCTCGTGCCACGTGGTTCCCCTTTAGCACCGGTTCGTGCTGAACCGGTACTAAAGGGGGGGGCCTTTAGTGCCGAAACGTTAGTGCCGGTTCCATAACCGGCACTAAAGGCCCTTACAAACCGGTACTAATGGCCCGTTTTCTACTAGTGCTGGCCTTCTCGTATTTCCATTTTTCTTCTTGGATGATGGCGGTCAGAACATGACTTTGTCCAGGAGTCAGCTTGAAATCAGGCATAGGAGTGCCTGGGTCCTTGTGCCAGAGATCAATGTAGTCCAGGATCAACTTCGGATCCAAAAACAATGGCACATTGCTTCCTTTGGCACTAGCGGCCTTGACTTGTCTGTCTCTGATGATTTCGGCAAGTTCTTCATCATCAGCCTCATCATCAGAGGGAACTTGGAAGGCCACCTGCTTCTTGTGAGGACTTGGTTGAGGACCTCGTCCAGCAGTGGACTTTTTCTTCAGCAGAGAGGGGCCAGCTGAGGAACTTGGAGCAGCAGAGGAACTAGCAGAGGCTCCTGAGGCAATAGATATGCCTGCGGTCCTTTGGCACGTGCCGAGATGCACATGTGCTGAGGATTTTGTCGGAGCAGCCGAAGACTTTGGCGGAGGAGCTGAGGACTTGGGAGGAGCAGGAGCTGCACGAGGAATTGGCCGTGAGGGCTTTGAGGATTCTGGCCGTGAGGGCATTGAAGAAGAAGCACCTGACTTGTGAGCAGGCTTCTTAGACATGGCCTTCTTCGGCTTGACAGCAGAGGCCTCAGGAGAGGCAGCAGCAGCAGCAGAGTCCTCGTTGAATTTCCTCACTGCTTCTCTGGCCTGTCTGGTCAGCTTGGCTTGGCGCTTTCCCCATTCATCAGGATAATCCTCACCGCGCTTGAGGCTAGTGGGATCTGCTTCTTGGCCAGGTGCCAATGGAGGTCTTGGGCATGTAGGATTGAGTGCGAATTTCTTCATATATTTAGGAGTTACATATTTGTACTCCCTCCACTCTCTTGCCCATCTCCTTTCTATCCTCTGGATGCGCACCTTGCGCTGATTTTTATCCTCTTTTCCAAACTTGGCCTCATCAGGAGTGCAATAATCTGCATATATGTCATTAGGAATTTCAAAAGCAGTATTGACCTCGGGCCTCTTTCCTCCTTTCTGTGGCTTCTTTCCATCAGCCATTTTCTTTAGTTGAGGAATTTGAACAATTGAATTCTCTGAAGAAGTATGCAACTTTTCTTTGAGGAACGCTGCAAATGAGTTAAGTTGATGAGAACCTAGTGATTCAGTAGCGGACATGAGTACCTGTGAACAGAGTATAGTTGCGAGGAATTTGGAGAGGTCATATGCGTTCTCAGAAGGTTTTGTAAATGAACAAGTTTGAGGAATTTGACCAGGAGAGTCTTGAAGAATTTCACTAAGCATTTTTGTCTTAGGTTCCAGAGTTGTACGGATCAGAAATCCACACAATTGAGGCATCTTGAAGAAAAAATGTTGCTTAGAGAAACAAATCAAGAACAGATGACATGTGAGGTGTTCAGTGTGTGAGTATTTGAAGAAAAACACCTTTGTAGATTTTGTAGTAACCATCCGAATCAAAGAGTGAAGTAAAAGTAACTTTTAATTACCCTGGACGAAGAACACGACGAACTGTGAGGTGGAGATGTGAAGTTTGTCAGTGCAGATCTTCCACGCCCTAACTCGGCGGAGGAAGACGGCTACGGCGGCAGCGGAGAGAGGACGTCCACGGCCGGCGCGAGTACGACGGCAACGAGGTCGAGGCAGTGAAGCTCTTCCTCACCGGCAACGATGAAGTAGCGGCAGCGCTAGGGTTTGAGAAGCCCGAGCTGGAGAGAGCGGTCGAGCAGAGTAAAGGAAGTGATGAAGGGAAGGGGGGTATTCATAGCCACGGTGAAAAAACTGTTCACCCGAAGAATTAGGATGAATGTGCCCCTGACCCTTCTCATTCGCTTGACATGTGTCACCCACTGATACGTCTCCGTCGTGTCTATAATTTTTGATTGTTCCATGCCAATATTCTACAACTTTCATATACTTTTGGCAACTTTTTATACTATTTTTGGGACTAACATATTGGTCTAGTGCCCAGTGCAAGTTCCTGTTTGTTGCATGTTTTTTGTTTCGCAGAAAACCCATACCAAACGGAGTCCAAATGGAATAAAAACTGACGGAGATTTTTTTGGAATATTTATGAATTTTGGGGAGTGGAATCATCGCGAGACGATGCCTGAGGGGGCCACGAGGCAGGGGGGCATGCGCGCCCCTGACCCTCTTGGCCACCCCATAAGGCGGTTGGAGCCCTTCTTCGCTGCAAGAAAGCTAATTTCCGGATAGAGACCGTGTCCAAAATTCAGCCCAATCGAAGTTAGGGATCTCCGGGAATTTAAGAAACGGTGAAGGGCCAGAAAACAGAACGCAAAAACAGAGAGAGACAGAGAGATAGATCGAATCTCGGAGGGGCTCTTGCCCTCCCACGCCATGGGAGCCAAGGACCAGAGGGGAAACCCTTCTCCCATCTGGGGAGGAGGTCAAGGAAGAAGAAGAAGAAGGGGACCCCTCTCCCCCTCACTTCCGGTGGTGCCGGAGTGCCACCGGGGGCCATCATCATCATCGCAATCTTCACCAACAACTTCACTGCCATCATCACCAACTCTTCCCCCCTCTATGCAGCGGTGTAACCTCTCTCTTACCTGCTGTAATCTCTACTTAAACATGGTGCTCAACGCTATATATTATTTCCCAATGATGTATGGCTATCCTATGATGTTTGAGTAGATCTTTTTTGTCCTATGGGCTATTTGATGATCAAGATTGGTTTGAGTTGCATGTTTTATTATTGGTGTTGTCCTATGGTGCTCTCCGTGTCGCGCAAGCATGAGGGATTCCCGCTTTAGGGTGTTGCAATATGTTTATAATTTGCTTATGGTGGGTGGCGTGAGTGAACAGAAGCACAGACCCGAGTAAGTAGGTTGTTTGCGTATGGGATAAAGGGGACTTGATGCTTTAATGCTATGGTTGGGTTTTACCTTAATGATCTTTAGTTGTTGTGGATTCTTGCTAGAGTTCCAATCATAAGTGCATATGATCCAAGTAGAGAAAGTATGTTAGCTTATGCCTCTCCCTCAAATAAAATTGCAATAATGATTATCGGTCTAGTTATCGATTGCCTAGGGACAAATAACTTTCTCGTGACAAGAAGCTCTTTACTAAAACTAATTTAGTTGTGTCTTCATCTAAACATCACCTAGCTTTTATTTACTCGCTATTTATATTCTTGCAAGCCTATCCAAAAACACCTACAAAGTACTTCTAGTTTCATACTTGTTCTAGGTAAAGCGAACGTCAAGCGTGCGTAGAGTTGTATCGGTGGTCGATAGAACTTGAGGGAATATTTGTTCTACCTTTAGCTCCTCGTTGGGTTCGACACTCTTACTTATCGAAAGAGGCTACAATTGATCCCCTATACTTGTGGGTTATCAAGACCTTTTTCTGGCGCCGTTGCCGGGGAGCAATAGCGTGGGGTGAATATTCTCGTGTGTGCTTGTTTGCCTCACTAAGTAATTTTTATTTGCTGTTCTCACGTGTTTTCTATCTTTAGTTATGGGTAGGAAATGCTAAATACGAAAAAAATTATTTGTACCTATTGAACCAATGGTTGAAGAACCACTCAAAATATATCACACTCCTGAAGCTTATTATTTGGATCATCTTCGATCCCTATGTGCTCGTGCTGAAACCCCAACTAGCTTAGTTGAGGGCAAATCCTTAGATGAGCATGCTTGTTATGTGAGACACCATATATCTGAAAAAGGGAAAATTATATTGGGTCAAATTCATCGTTTGCAATGCTATGCTTGGAATTTATGCGAAATATATGATTTTACTTGTTGTTCTGAAAACCCTAAGAAACACCTTCCCTACCAATGTGAGTTTAGTGATAATGGAATCATATCTTCGTATGCTAAAGGTGTTTATAGTTACTATGATATTCAACAAATTGAAGAATTTGTTGCTTTTAAGGGTGCTTATGAAATTGCTTCTTTGATTGAAAAGTATGGTGCTACTTTTCATAAATCTGAAAATTTTGCCATACTTAAATATTGCTATGATAATTATGCTTCTAATCCCTATGTTGAACCATATATTGAGGACTACTCCACTGTCCAAGAAGAGACTAATATTTTGCAGGAGTCTATGGAAAAAGAAATTGATGAAACTGTGAGCCCATTGGATGAAAAAGATGATGGGGAGAGCGAAGAACAAAAGGAGGAAGAGCGGATCAGCTACCCGTGCCCACCTTCTAATGAGAGTAACTCTTCAACTCATATATTGTTTAATTTCCCTTCATGCTTACCGAAGGATGATTGCTATGATGACTATTATGATCCCGTTGATTCTCTTGAAATATCCCTTTTTGATGATGCTTGCTATGCTTGTGGCCAAGATGCCAATATTAATTATGCTTATGGAGATGAACCTGCTATAGTTCCTTATGTTAAACATGAAATTGTTGCTATTGCACCCACGCATGATAGTCCTATTATCTTTTTGAATTCTCCAAACTACACTATATCGGAGAAGTTTTCCTTTATTAAGGATTATATTGATGGGTTGCCTTTTACTATTACACATGATGATTTTGATAGATATAATATGCATGTGGTTGCTGCTCCTACTTGCAATCATTATGAGATAGGAACTATATCTCCACCTCTCTATGTTTCCAACCCGATAAAATTGCAAGAAACTGTTTATAGTATGCATTGGCCTTTACTTTGTGTGCATGAATTGTTCTTTTATGACATGCCTATGCATAGCAAGAGAGTTAGACTTCGTCATTGCTTGATATATGTTACTTTGTGCTCACTACTAAATCACAAATCATTGGTAATTAAAATTGGCTTTGATATACCTTGGGATCCGGGTGGATTCACTACTTGAGCACTATATGCCTAGCTTAATGGCTTTAAAGAAAGCGCTGCCAGGGAGACAACCCGAAAGTTTTAGAGAGTCATTTATTTCTGTTGAGTGCTTTCATATAGTTTAAAAACAACAAAAATAAATAGGGGAACCCAAAACTTTTCAAAAAGGAAAGTGAAAGTGAGAAAGACAAGCATTGTTGAAGTGGGAGAGCTCCTTGAACTTTGTTCATGCTCACGGCAACTTTGTGAATCTTGATTACAGAAACTTTTCAACAAAAATAATTATCCCCTTATACAATTCCATTGTATTATAAAAATAATGTGCCAAAGTTTGCCTTTAGGATGTTTACAATGCTTGTTGGTTTGTGCGGTGCAGGACAGAAACTTTGGCTGTAATGCGCGAATTTTAATTTTTTACTGGAACATCAAATGGTTCTGATTCTTTTTGCACTGTCTTTCTATAAAAAAAATTTAATTTTCCTAATTTTTGCAGAAATTTTCAAGTACCATAAGTATGGTGAATGTTCAGATTATTACAGACTGTTCTGTTTTAGACAGATTCTGTTTTTGATGCATAGTTTGCTTGTTTTGATGAAACTATCAATTCGTATTAGTGGATTAAGCCATGAAAAAGTTATATTACAGTAGACACAATGCAAAAATAGAATATGAATTGGTTTGCAACAGTACTTAGAGTAGTGATTTGCTTTATTATACTAACGGATTTTACCGAGTTTTCTGTTGAAGTTTTGTGTGGATGAAGTGTTCGATGATCGAGAAGGTCTCGATGTGAGAAGATGGAAGAGAGGCAAGAGCTCAAGCTTGGGGATTCCCAAGGCACCCAAGTAAATATTCAAGGAGACTCAAGCGTCTAAGCTTGGGGATGCCCCGGAAGGCATCCCCTCTTTCTTCAACAAGTATCGGTATGTTTTCGGATTCGTTTCGTTCATGCGATATGTGCAATCTCGGAGCGTCTTTTGCATTTAGTTTTCATTTTTCTTTTACGCACCATGCTGGTATGTGATAGTCCTTGGTTGATTTATAGAATGCTCTTTGCACTTCACTTATATCTTTTGAGTATGGCTTTATAGAATTCTTCATGTGCTTCACTTATATCATTTGAATCTTGGATTGCCTGTTTCTCTTTACACAGACAACCGCCATTTGTAGAATGCTCTTTTGCTTCACTTATATTTGTTAGAGCATGGGCATATCTTTTGTAGAAGGAATTAAACTCTCTTGCTTCACTTATATCTATTTAGAGAGATGACAGGAACTGGTCATTCACATGGTTAGTCATAAAATCCTACATAAACTTATAGATCACTGAATATGATATGTTTGATTCCTTGCAATAGTTTTGCGATATAAAGATGGTGATATTAGAGTCATGCTAGTGGGTGGTTGTGGATTGTAGAAATACTTGTGTTGAAGTTTGTGATTCCCGTAGCATGCACGTATGGTGAACTGTTATGTGATGAAGTCGGAGCATGATTTATTTATTGATTGTCTTCCTTATGAGTGGCGGTCGGGGACGAGCGACGGTCTTTTCCTACCAATCTATCCCCCTAGGAGCTTGCGTGTAGTACTTTATTTCGATGACTAATAGATTTTTGCAATAAGTATGTGAGTTCTTTAAGACTAATGTTGAGTCCATGGATTATACGCACTCTCAACCTTCCATCATTGCTAGCCTCTTCGGTACCGTGCATTGCCCTTTCTCACCTCGAGAGTTGGTGCAAACTTCTCCGGTGCATCCAAACCTCGTGATGCGATACGCTCTGTCACACATAACCTCCTTATATCTTCCTCAAAACAGCCACCATACCTACCTATTATGGCATTTCCATAGCCATTCCAAGATATATTGCCATGCAACTTCCATCATCATCATATACATGACTTGAGCATTTATTGTCATATTGCTTTGCATGATCGTAAGATAGCTAGCACGATGTTTTCATGGCTTGTCCGTTTTTTGATGTCATTGCTACGCTAGATCATTGCACATCCCGGTACACCGCCGGATGCATTCATATAGAGTCATATCTTTGTTCTAGATATCGAGTTGTAATATTGAGTTGTAAGTAAATAAAAGTGTGATGATCATCATTATTAAAGCATTGCCCCAGTGAGGAAAGGATGATGGAGACTATGATTCCCCCATAAGTCGGGATGAGACTCCGGACTTTACAAAAAATAAAAGAGGCCAAAGAAGCCCAAATAAAAAAGAGAGGCCAAAGAAGCCCAAAAAAAGAAAAAAATGAGAGAAAAAGAGAGAAGGGGCAATGTTACTATCTTTTTACCACACTTGTGCTTCAAAGTATCACCATGTTCTTCATATAGAGAGTCTCTTGAGTTATCACTTTCATATACTAGTGAGAATTTTCATTGTAGAACTTGGCTTGTATATTCCGACAATGTGCTTCCTCAAATGCCCTAGGTCTTCATGAGCAAGCAAGTTGGATGCACACCAACTTAGTTTCAGTTTGAGCTTTCATACACTTATAGCTCTTAGTGCATCCGTTGCATGGCAATCCCTACTCACTCACATTGATATCTATTAATGGGCATCTCCATAGCCCGTTGATATGCCTAGTTGATGTGAGACTATCTTCATCTTTTTGTCTTCTCCATACAACCTCCACCATCATATTCTATTCCACCTATAGTGCTATGTCCATGGCTCACGCTCATGTATTGCGTGCAAGTTGAAAAGATTTGAGAACGTCAAAAGTATGAAACAATTGCTTGGCTTGTCATCGGGGTTGTGCATGATGTGAATACTTTGTGTGGTGAGGATGGAGCATAGCCAGAGTAAATGATTTTGTAGGGATAACTTTCTTTGGCCTTGTTATTTTGAAAAGACATGATTGCTTTATTGGTAGGCTTGAAGTATTATTGTTTTTATGTCAAATGATAGACTATTGCTTTGAATCACTCGTGTCTTAATATTCATGCCATGATTAGACATATGATCAAGATTATGCTAGGTAGCATTCCGCATAAAAAATTATCTTTTTTATCATTTACCTACTCGAGGACGAGCAGGAATTAAGCTTGGGGATGCTGATACGTCTCCGTCGTATCTATAATTTTTGATTGTTCCATGCCAATATTCTGCAACTTTCATATACTTTTGGCAACTTTTTATACAATTTTTGGGACTAACATATTGATCTAGTGCCCACTGCCAGAAAACCCATACCAAACGGAGTCCAAACGGAATAAAAACTAACGGATATTTTTTTGGAATATTTATGAATTTTGGGAAGTGGAATCATCGCGAGACGTGCCCGAGGGGGCCACGAGGTAGGGGGCGCGCCCCTGACCCTCGTGGACACCCCGTAAGGAGGTTGGAGCCCTTCTTTCGCCACAAGAAAGTTAATTTCCGGATAGAGATCGTGTCCAAAATTCAGCCCAATCGGAGTTACGGATCTCCGGGAATTTAAGAAACGGTGAAGGGCCAGAAAACAGAACGCAGAAACAGAGAGAGACAAAGAGATAGATCCAATCTCGGAGGAGCTCTCACCCCTCCCACGCCATGGGAGCCAAGGGCCAGAGGGGAAACCCTTCTCCCATCTAGGGAGGAGGTCAAGGAAGAAGAAGAAGAAGAAGTGGGGCCCTCTCCCCCTCGCTTCCGGTGGCGCCGGAGTGCCACCGGGGGCCATCATCATCATCGCAATCTTCACCAACGACTTCACTGCCATATCACCAACTCTTCCCCCCTCTATGCAGCGGTGTAACCTCTCTCTTACCTGCTGTAATCTCTACTTAAACATGGTGCTCAACGCTATATATTATTTCCCAATGATGTATGGCTATCCTATGATGTTTGAGTAGATCTGTTTTGTCCTATGGGCTATTTGATGATCAAGATTGGTTTGAGTTGCATGTTTTATTATTGGTGCTGTCCTATGGTGCTCTCCGTGTTGCGCAAGCGTGAGGGATTCCCACTGTAGGGTGTTGCAATATGTTTATGATTTGCTTATGGTGGGTGGCGTGAGTGAACAGAAGCACAGACCCGAGTAAGTATGTTGTTTGCGTATGGGATAAAGGGGACTTGATGCTTTAATGATATGGTTGGGTTTTACCTTAATGATCTTTAGTAGTTGCGGATGCTTGCTAGAGTTCCAATCATAAGTGCATATGATCCAAGTAGAGAAAGTATGTTAGCTTATGCCTCTCCCTCAAATAAAATTGCAATAATGATTGCCGGTCTAGTTATCGATTGCCTAGGGACAAATAACTTTCTCGTGACAACAAGCTCTTTACTAAAACTAATTTAGTTGTGTCTTCATCTAAACAGCCCCTAGCTTTTATTTACGCGCTCTTTATATTCTTGCAAGCCTATCCAAAAACACCTACAAAGTACTTCTAGTTTCATACTTGTTCTAGGTAAAGCAAACATCAAGCGTGCGTAGAGTTGTATCGGTGGTCGATAGAACTTGAGGGAATATTTGTTATACCTTTAGCTCCTCGTTGGGTTCGACAATCTTACTTATCGAAAGAGGCTACAATTGATCCCCTATACTTGTGGGTTATCACCCACGTACTGAGAAGTGGAGATTGTGTAAGATCGTGGGTGAATAGATAAGTGTTTTTGTGGAAAGCGGAACGGTTTGAGCCGCAAAACTTTGGATAAGATAAGTTTTAACGTTCCGTTCGCAAATTCTTCAGCAGACAAGGACACAATGAAGATTTTGAACGAGTTTGAACTAGAATGCACATGAAGAATTTGTGAATAGATTGGGTTGAGTTTAGCATAGAGGTGGGAGGGTCCGATCACATTCACTTAGCAGAAAACACAACATGAAGAAATAGCAATAAGTGAATGCTATAGAGGACATAAACTCATATATATATATATATATGTGTGTGTGTGTGTGTGTGTATACATATATATATATATATATAGCCAATGAAGAAAAACGACAGAAATGGTGAAGACAATGCAAAGTTGAAGAACATGAGCAACTGTGGAATTTCAAAACTGAGGAAAAACTCAAATTGAAGATTTTCAACTTTTGTGGTGGCGTGAACCACCGTATAAGAATGATGATTTCAGACACGGCGTACAATTGTCGTAGGGTTCTGAGAATCAAATTCTTCGTTAATTTCTTCACACTTAGAGTGTTATTCTTCATTGATTGAAGAAAAACGTTTCTTCATGTGTTGCACATCTAAGTCATCAATTTTGCATAAGTGTTAGGATGAGTGTCCTTTTCAAAGAACATTCGAAGATTCTAAGATATTTAGCTCACACCGCAACTTGCTAAATCTCTTCTCATCCAAGGGCTTTGTGAAGATATCGGCAAGCTATTCTTCAGTCTTCACATGCTCAATAGAAATGTCGCCCTTCAACACATGATCACGAAGAAAATGATGATGAATCTGAATGTGCTTTGTCTTTTAGTGCTGAACTGGGTTGTGAGCAATCTTGATGGCACTCTCATTGTCACAAAAGAGAGGCACATTCTTCACGTTGACACCATAGTCCTTGAGAGTTTGCTTCATCCACAACAATTGAGCACAGCAAGAACCAGCAGCAATGTACTCAGCTTCAGCAGTAGACAGTGATACGCAGTTCTGTTTCTTCGAGGACCAACAGACCAAAGATCGTTCGAGTAAAAGACATGTACCAGATGTTGACTTGCGGTCCACACGATCACCAGCATAGTCAGAGCCAGAATATCCAATGAGATCAAAATCCGAGCCCTTGGGGTACCATAATCCAAGTGTTGGTGTGTGAGCTAGATATTGAAGAATATGCTTCACGGCCTTATGGTGTGATTCCTTTGGTGCAGCTTGAAATCGGGCACACATGCAAACACTAAGCATTATATCTGGCCTAGATGCACATAAGTACAATAAAGAACCAATCATGGAGCAGTGTACCTTATGATCGAAGTCAATACCATTTTGATCAGTGCACAGATGGCCATTTGCGGGCATAGGGATTTTGACGCCTTTGCAATCTTGCATACCGAATTTCCTCAGTAAATCCTTGAGGTATTTTTCCTGAGATATGAATATTCCATTGCGCTGTTGACGAATTTGAAGACCTAAGAAGAATTTCAATTCTCCCATCATAGACATTTGATATTCTTCACTCATCATATAGGCAAATTCATCACTATAACGTTGGTCAGTACAACCAAAGATAATATCATCAACGTATATTTGGCACACAAACAGTTCACCATCATAAGATTTAGTGAAAAGAGTAGGGTCGAGTGAACCGGGTTTGAATCCTTTCTTAATGAGGAATTCCTTCAAAGTATCATACCACGCCCGAGGGGCCTGCTTGAGGCCATAGAAGGCCTTATTGAGTCTGAAGACTTTGTCAGGATTCTTTGGATCTTCAAAACCTGGGGGTTGAGCAACATATACTTCTTCCTCAAGCTTACCATTGAGTAATGCACTTTTCACATCCATTTGATATAAAGTGATATCATGATGGTTAGCATAAGCAAGTAATATGCGAATAGCCTCAAGTCTAGCAACAGGTGCAAAAGTTTCATCGAAATCAATTCCTTCAACCTATGTGTAGCCTTGAGCTACAAGCCGTGCCTTATTCCTCACCAGAAGGCCATTTTCATCTTGCTTGTTGCGGTAGATCCACTTTGTGCCAATGATATTGTGCTTGCGAGGATCTGGACATTTGACCAGTTCCCAGACATTGTTGAGCTCGAATTGATGTAATTCTTCTTGCATGGCCTGAATCCACTCAGGCTCCAGAAATGCTTCATCTACCTTAGTGGGCTCTGTAATAGAGACAAAAGCATAGTGCACACAAAAGTTAGATAAATGTGAAGCTCTTGAGCGTGTGAGAGGACCTGGTGCTTCAATGTCATCAGTGATCTTTTCAACTTGCACTTCTTTTGCAACGCGAGGATGAGTTGGTTGTCGTCAAGGAATCTGAACAACATTTTCTTCAGCACCATTTTCTTCAGGTGTATTAGCTTGACGTTCATCATGTTCTGGAATGAATTCTTCAGTAGATTCTTCGGTAGGAATGACATCCTCAGTAGCCTTGAACTTCATAGTTTCCTCAGGAGCTAGTTCATCTATCACAGAAGGTAGGTGCTCTCTTTGCGAGCCATTAGTTTCATCGAACCGCACATCTACAGTTTAAACAACCTTGTGAAGAACGTTGTTGAAGACTATGTAGGTGTGTAGTTAGTCCTTTCCGTAACCAGACATGAAACCTTCATGTGCTTTTGGTGCAAATTTAGAGTTGTGATGAGGATCTCTAATCCAACATTTAGCACCGAAGACTTTGAAATAACTCACATTGGGTTTCTTGTCAGTGAGGAGTTCATAGGCAGTCTTCTTGAAGAATTTGTGAAGATATACTCTGTTGATGATGTGGCATGCAGTATAAATTGCCTCAATCCAGAAGTGACGAGGCGTCTTGTACTCATCAAGCATAGTACGAGCCATCTCAGCAAGAGTTCTGTTTTTGCGCTCCACGACGCCATTCTGATGAGGAGTATAAGGAGCAGATAACTCATGAGTAATACCAAGTTCATCAAGATAGTCATCGAGACCAGAATTCTTGAACTCAGTTCCATTGCCACTTCTGATATGCTTGATCTTCACACCAAAGTTGGTTGAAGCCCTCGAGGAAAATCGTTTGAAGACTTCCTGCACTTCATGTTTGTAAGTAACAATGTGTACCCATGTGTATCGAGAGTAATCATCAACAATAACAAAGCCATATAGAGATGCATCATTTGTAACTGCAGAATAATGGTTAGGACCGAAAATATCCATATGCAGCAATTGAAATGGTCGAGTGGTGGTCATCATAGGCTTAGTTGGATGCTTAGATTTTGTCATCTTTCCATCTTCATAGGCTCCGCATAAGTGATCTTTGAGGAATTTGCCATTCTCAATGCCAATGACATGCTTCTTCTTCGCAAGCGTGTGCAAATTCCTCATGCCTGCATGACCAAGTCGTCGATGCCATAGCCAGCCTTCTGAAGCTTTTGCAAGTAGACACACAGCTGGTTGTGGTCCTGTAGAGAAATCAACAATATACAAGTCTACTCTCCTAAAGCCTTCGAAGACTTTGGAATTGTCAGCTTCCATAACCACAACACAACGATACTTGCCAAAGACAACAACCATATCAAGATCACAAAGCATTGAGACAGACATGAGGTTGTATCCTAAGGACTCGACAAGCATGACTTTGTCCATGTGTCGATCCTTTGTGATCGCAACCTTACCTAGACCCAATACCTGACTTTTGCCTTTGTCAGCGAAGATGATATGCTTCAGATGTAGTGGTGATAAGGGAGCATCCATCAATAGATTCTCGTCACCAGTCATGTGATTTGTACATCCACTATCAAGGACCCACTCAGTGGCTTAGGGTTGATCATCCTGCAGATGAATTAGTGCAACTTACGAACTTCATATACTTCGTCAGTGAAGAATATGACATCACAATTCATCAGATCAGTTTCATCAAAAATGCAACAGATAAAGCAGTATGAGGACGTGAGAAATGAAAGTTCATTTCTTCATGATTAGCCTGCATCCTTTCAGGCATTCTCAGGTCTCCAGCAAATTCTTCAGACGTTCACGCACGTCTGGAGACCTGACCCTGCAGAAGAGATTAGTTCTTTTTCTTCACCACCCACATCCGAAGGGGTGGCAAAGAGTTCATCACTCTGCGAGCTCCATACGAGAAAGGTGGCATATGAGCCAATCCATTTCGTTTCACATAAGAGGGGTTAGGATAAGCATATGAATAAGCAGAGAAATTCTTCGAGGACATATGAACATAATGGTTAGAAGAATAATGCTCATATTCATAGCCCTTAGCTCTTCCCTGTGAAACAGAGTTGTTAGCACGATGATATTCATGTGAGGACTTTGATCCTTTTGAGGAATTTGATCCACGTGAGGAATTTGGTTCGTTTGAGGACTTGGATCCATATGAAGACTTTGGTCCATATGAAGAATTTGATCTAGGGTTCCAATTCTTCATAGGTGGTGTCATGAGGACATTCACCTGAAGACTTTCAAGGCACCTTTTGGGAACCCAGATTTTCTTCATAGGGGAACCGTTCCTGCATTTAGTACCAACATATCTAGAAAATACTTCACCATTCTGATTTTTGAACAGTTTATAGTTGGAGTCAAATGACTCATCAGAAGAATGAGAAGATTCACATGTAAAGCCAGATGGATTAGATGGATCAACTAGAGGTCCCTTTGCAGCAACTCATGAGGTTTTAGGGTACTGCTCAGACTTCCAATATGTACCATCAGCATTGAGTTTCCTCTCAAAGGCAATACCCTCTTTCCTAGGGTTCCTGTTGAGGATCTGCTTTTTAAGCACATCACAAAGAGTCTGATGCCCTTTGAGGCTTTTGTACATGCCTGTCATGTACAATTCCTTCAGCCCTGCATCGTCAGTGATACTAGCAATGTCCTCAGATGAGGAATTAGTGATAGCAGAGCCAGGTGAAGAATTTGTAACATTAGAAGCATTTGAACATTCAGGTGAAGAATTAGCATATTCTCGTTCAATGCACTTCAAACATGGAGGAACAAATTCTTCCTGAGCAGTGCTGATTTGTTGAGCTAGCAATGAATCGCGCTCCTTCTAAAGATCTTCATAACTCACTCTTAGTTTCTCAAGATCTTGCTTTCTTTGAAGAAATTCATAAGAAAGCTTCTCATGATTCGATAAGAGAGTGTTACGATGACCTTGAAGATTGTCAAACCTAGTCTGAAGTCTCTGAAGATTTTCAGTCAAGGTTTTAGTGTGATCCATTTCTTCACCCAACATATCATCACTTTTGTCTAGCATGTTTTGAACCTTTTCAAAAGCCCTTTGTTGTTTCACAGCAATCTTAGCAAGTTTAGAGTAGCTGGGCTTGAGGTTTTCATCAGATTCATTCTCACTAGATTCAGAGGAGGTATATTTGAGTACCTTGGCACCCTTTGCCATGAAGCAATAGGTGGGAGCGTAGTCATCATTGCCTTCATCAGCCTTGTTGGTGAAGCCATTTTCTTCAGAGTTGAAGATAGACTTGCTGACGAATGCAGTAGCGAGAGCCAGACTCGCCACACCAGACTCGGACTCCTCAGATGCCTCCTCTTCCTCATGTTCCTCAGATTCAGCCTCAGAGTCCATTTCCTCGCTGATGAATGCCCGAGCCTTCTTGGAGCTGCTCTTCTTGTGAGATGAAGACTTTGAGGATTTTGATGATGAGGACTTTGAGGATTTCTTCTTTTTCTTCGTATCATCAGAACTGTAATCCTTGTATTTCTTCTTCTTTGATTCGTTTTCCCACTGAGGACAATCTTGAATGTAGTGTCCAAGTTTCTTGCATTTGTGAGAAAGCCTCTTCTTGTAGTCACTGGATGAGGAATCATTGCTCCTTGAGGGTTTTCCAAAGCGACCACGTCTTGAGAACTTCTGGAATTTCTTCACGAGCAGTGCTAATTCATGGCTCAGTTCTTCAGGGTCACCAAGGCTGCTACCAGAATCTTCATCTTCAGACTCAGAGACTGCCTTGGCCTTTAGTGCACGTGATCTGCCATAGCTCGAACCATAGAGATCTCTCTTCTCAGCAAGCTGGAACTCATGAGTATTTAGCCTCTCGAGGATATCAGTGGGATCAAGTGACTTGTAATCAGCATGTTCCTGTATCATCAATGCCAGAGTATCAAATGAGGAATCAAGCGATCTCAGCAATTTCTTCACCACCTCATGGCCGGTGATGTCAGTGGCACCAAGTGCTTGAAGCTCATTTGAGATGTTAGTGAGGCGATCGAAGGTTTGTTGAACATTTTCATTGTCGAGTCTTTTGAAGCGGTTCAAGATATTGTGAAGAACATCAACTCGAGAGTCATGCAGTGTTGAGACTCCTTCATTGACTTTGGACAGCCTATCCCAGATAAGCTTAGCAGTTTCCAAAGCACTCACTCTTCCATACTGTCCTTTGCTCAGATGGCCACATATGATATTCTTCGCTTGAGAATCGAGTTGCTTGAATCTCTTCACATCAGTAGCATTCAGAGAAGGTGTGACTGAGGGAACACCATTTTCCACAACATACCAGAGATCGTTATCAATTGCCTCAAGATGCATTCGCATCTTATTCTTCCAGTAGGGGTAGTCCGTCCCATCGAAGGTAGGACACCCAGTAGAGACCTTGAACATACCTGCGGTCGACATAACTAAAACTCCAGGCGGTTAAACCAAAATCACACAGAACAAGGGAGTACCTTGCTCTGATACCAATTGAAAGTGCGTTATATCGAATAGAGGGGGGTGAATAGGCGATTTTTATGAATTCTTCACTGAGGAATTTTCCGGTGAGGAAATTCCTTAGCGAAGAACTACTAGCAGAGGAATAAGTACTCAAAAGTAAACATAACAGAACACAAGCATGGTCATCATGGTGGAATGAAGACAAGAACAAAGTACAGAAAGCGTAATCACAGGATAATAGGATGAAGACAAACAGACTGAAGAAATTGAACTGAGGAAATTGGGAAAGTCTTCAGTCAAAGTCTTCAAACACAGATATGACAAGCACACAACACAGTAATGAGGAAATGAAAGAGTTGAGGAAATAGAACCAGTTGGCTTGGTGAAGACAATGATTTGGTAGACTAGTTCCAACTGCTGTCTCAGTTGTACATCTGGTTGGAGCGGCTAGGTATTTAAACCTAAGGACACACAGTCCCGGACACATAGTCCTCACCGTATTCTCCTTGAACTAAGGTCACACAGACCTCGTCCAATCACTCGTGGTAAGTTTTCAGGTGACTTCTGAACCTTCACAAACTCGGTCACTCGGCGATCCACAATTCCTCTTGGATGCTCTAGACCATGACGCCTAACCGTCTGGAAGAAGCACAGTCTTCAAAAGTAACAAGCGTCAGATCCACGCAGGATCAATCTCTTCAATGATGCTCAATCACTTGGGTTTGTAGGTGTTTGGGTTTGGGTTTTCCTCACTCGATGATTTTCGCTCAAAGTCCTCGGAGGATGGGTTGCTCTCAAATGACAAGTGTCAGTTTCTCTCGGAGCAGCCAACCAGCTAGTGGTTGTAGGGGACGGCTATTTATAGCCTAGGGAGCAGCCCGACATGATAAGACATAAATGCCCTTCAATGATATGACCGTTAGGTCGGTAGATATTTTTGGACAACTGGCGCATAACACAGCAACGGTCGGAAATTTGAGGCTCAAATTCCTCAGGGCTATCACGTTCCTCACTGTGTAGGCAATCTGCACTGGCAAATTCCTAACTCATCAGTCAGAACAAATTCCTCAGAGACCAGAAGAACTTCGTCTCTGTCACTGAAGAATATGACTGGACTGTATGAAATTTCCAATGGCTTCACTCGAAGGGATTGGTAGGTGTAGGATTTTGAGTTGAGCATCACTTGGAAATTTTTCTTTAGTATTTCCTTGACCCCCTTTAACAGTACGGTGTTTCCTATGACTCAAGAAAGAGAAAATGAAACTACGAAAACAAAAGTCTTCACGCTTCATGTTCCTCGAATGAATACCAAGTCTTCAAGGTCACACCAATTTCTTCACTTTCAAAGTCTTCAGAAAGTCTTCAGAAATCCAAAGTCTTCAGTCAAAGAACTTCATTTTTAGGGGTCGACATTCTCTGTAAATATCAAACTCCTCATAGACTTATAGACCTGTGTACACTCATAAACTCATTAATCTCTTAACCTATAAGTCTTTAATACACCAAAATCACTAAGGGGCACTAGATGCACTTACACTACTTATGATGATTATTGTGATGAAACTTATGCTATAAAAAGTAGTGATGATTATATTTATAAAACTTGTCATGATTATGATTACCCTTCATTTGAACATTACTCTTTTAATATGGAAACAATTTATAGTATTCGAGTTTCTTATGATACTCCCACTATTCCGAATGAGAAGAATTTGGCTTGTGTGGAGAGTAATAAAATTTCTATGTTGTGGATCATGAAAATAATGATTTATGTGATGGTTATATTGTGAATTTATTCATGATGCTACTGAAAATTATTATGCGGGAGGAACATATGCTTGTTAGAATTACAATAATATCAAGTTTCCTCTCTATGTGTTGACAATCTTGAAGCTATGCTTGTTTTGCCTTCCTATGCTAGTTGATTATTGTTCCCATAAGTTGTTTACTCACAAAATACCTGTGCATAGGAAGTGGGTTATACTTAACGGTGCTAGTCATATTCTTCATGATGCTCTCTTTATGTTTCAGTTCTTATCTTTTAGGTGAGCATCATTGAAACCATCATGCCTAGCTAGGGGCGTTAAACGTTAGCGCTTGTTGGGAGGAAACCCATTTTTATTTTTGTTTCTTGCTTTTTGGTTCTGTTTAGTAATGAATAATACATCTAGCTTCTTTTTAGATGTGGTTTTATGTTTTAATTAGTGTTTGTGCCAAGTAGAACCTTTGGGAAGACTTGGGTGAAGTCTTTGCGATCTTGCTGTAAAAAACAGAAACTTTAGCGCTCACGAGATTAGCTACAACTTTTTACTGGAGAGCGATGTTAGGTTGATTATTTTTGCAGAAGATTACTAGACAAATTACTCAGGTCCACCAATTTATTTCAGAATTTTTGGAGTTACATAAGTATACGTTTGATACAGATTACTACAGACTGTTCTGTTTTTGACAGATTCTGTTTTCATTGTGTTGTTTGCTTATTTTGATGAATCTATGAGTAATATCAGAGGGTATGAACCATAGAGAAGTTGGAATACATTAGATATTGAACCAATATGAATTTAGAATGAGTTCACAACAGTACCTAAGTGGTGGTTTTATTTTCTTATACTAATGGAGCTTACGAGTTTTCTGTTGAGTTTTGTGTTGTGAAGTTTTCAAGTTTTGGGTAAAGATTCGATGGACTATGGAATAAGAAGTGGCAAGGGCCAAATCTTGGGGATGACCAAGGCACCCCAAGGTAATATTCAAGGACAACCAAAAGCCTAAGCTTGGGGATGCCCCGGATGGCATCCCCTCTTTCGTCTTCGTTCATCGGTAACTTTACTTGGAACTATATTTTTATTCACCACATGATATGTGTTTTGCTTGGAGCATCATTTTATTTTCTTTTGTTTTGCCTCATATATGAATAAAATACCAAGATCTGAAATTCTTAAATAACAGAGAGTCTTCACATAGCTACATAATTATTTAACTACTCATTGATCTTCACTTATATCTTATTGTAGTAGTTTGTCATTTACTCGTATGCTTCACTTATATCCTATGAGTAAATGGTTGAATGAATTGAATATCATAAATCTGAAATTATATATGTTTCATATGCTTATCCCATGGGGAGTAATGACTTCACATATAAGAAGTAGAGGTGGTAAATTTATTGAAGGTTAGCAAACATTGTATTGGTCATTTGAACAATTCATGAAAGAATATTGAAGGAAGGGAGATTTCACATATAATATACTATCTTGGACATCTTTTGTAATTGTGAGCACTCATTGAAATATGACATGATAAAAGGTTGATGTTGGACAAGGAAGATAACTTAATGGGTTATGTCTTCTTATATCCGAAATAAAGTATATTGTCATGGATCATCCAACATGCTGAGCTTGCCTTTCCCCCTCATGCTAGCCAAATTCTTTGCAACAAGTAGAGATACTACTTGTGCTTCCAAACATCCCTTAAACCAGTATTTCCATGAGAGTACACCATACCTACCTATGGATTGAGTAAGATCCTTCAAGTAAGTTGTCATCGGTGCATGCAATAAAAATTGCTCTCTAAATATGTATGATCTATTAGTGTGGAGAAAATAAGCTTTATACGATCTTGTGATGTGGAAGTAATAAAAGCGACGGACTGCATAATAAAGGTCCCTATCACAAGTGGCAATATAAAGTGACGTTCTTTCGCATTAAGATTTTGTGCATCCAACTATAAAAGCGCATGACAACCTCTGCTTCCCTCTGCGAAGGGCCTATCTTTTATTCTTGTCTTATACCTTTTGCAAGAGTCATGGTGATCTTCACCTTCCCTTTTTACATTTTTATCCTTTGGCAAGAACATTGTGTTGGAAAGATCCTGATATATATATCCAATTGGATGTAAGTTATCATGAACTATTACTGTTGACATTACCCTAGAGGTAAAAGGCTGGGAGGCAAAACTATAAGCCCCTATCTTTCTTTGTGTCCAATTAAAGCTTTGAACCCATAAATATCACATGAGTGTTAGCAATTGTGAAAGATTATATGATAGTTGAGTATGTGGGATTTGCTAAATCAAAGCTCTGACATAGACCCTTCCTGAAAATAAGATGAATTGCAATTGTTTGATGACTGGGAACACGATTCGTTAGTTTTCAAGAAAGTTTATGATCTATACTTTAACATGTGAATAGTTTGTTACTTGATCATGAAAAGTTTTATGAGATGAGCTACTGTTATGACATATGATGATGCTAGAAAAGGTGATTCAAATTATTATTGATCAAACTTGTGCGCCTGCTAGCATTCACACTTCATAAATTATTTCTTTTATCATTTACCTACTCGAGGATGAGCAGGAATTAAGCTTGGGGATGCTGATATGTCTCCAACGTATCTATAATTCATGAAGTATTCATGCTATTATATTATCTGTTTTGGATGTTTAATGGGCTTTATTATGCACTTTTATATTATTTTTGGGACTAACCTATTAACCGGAGGCCCAGCCCAAATTGCTGTTTTGTTGCCTATTTCAGTGTTTCGAAGGAAAGGAATAACAAATGGAGTCCAAACGGAATGAAACCTTTGGGAGAGTTATTTTTGGAACGGAAGCCATCCAGGAGACTTGGAGTAGACGTCAGGGAAGCTTCGAGGAAGCCACGAGACACGAAGGCGCACCCTACCCCCTGGGCGCACCCCCAACCCTCGTGGGCCCCTCGTGGCTCCCCTGACCGACTTCTTTCACCTATATATATCCATATACCCTAAAAACATCGGGGAACACAATAGATCGGGAGTTCCGCCGCCGCAAGCCTCTATAGCCACCAAAAACCAATCGGGACCCTGTTCCGGCACCCTGCCGGAGGGGGGATCCAATCAGCAGTGGCCATCTTCATCATCCCGGTGCTCTCCATGATGAGGAGGGAGTAGTTCACCCTCGGGGCTGACACTACAAAAAAAAGACACATAAATGACATTTTGGGCCGAACGAATTTTTTTCTGTCATACTTATTACACTTCTATGATGATAATTGTGACAAAACCCGGTATCATCATAGATGTGGTGGAGTCCTACTTCTATGACAAAAAATCATGACAGAAAATGGGATTTTTCGTCCTGGGCGGGCCGAAGATGCAGTTGCATGACATTCTTTGGGCCGTCCATGACGGAAAAAACCGTGGTAGAAGCGAGGGCAAGGAAAATATTGGGGTGTTCCCGGTTACGGTGGGTGGTCGGGGCCGAGCGATGCGCATTTCTCTCGTATACGCACGCGTGTGGGTGCGAGGCGTTGGGCTCTAACTGAACCCGCACAAGGCGTTGGGCTCTAACTGAACCCGAGCGATTGCACTGCAGGCTACGCGTTACTGAACCCGAGCGATCGATCGATGGCTGTTAACTGAACCCGATCGAGCGATTCCTTCGCTACCGCTACTAACTGAAGCCGATCGATGCTGCCTATGGATGAACAGTGAGCATTGCTGGGGGGTTTGGATGAACAGTTCCCGGTGGGGGTGGATGAACAGGACCCCGTGGTGTTGCCTCTGGATGAACAGGACCCGATCGATCGAGTCGGTTGGGGCTGGATGAATAGGACTCCCTGGAGGGCTGGATGAACAGGACCACCCCGTGGAGGGCTGGATGAACAGTAGAGGATGGAGGGCTGGATGAACAGTAGCCCGTGGAGGGGTGGTTGAACAGGAGCCCGTGGAGAGGGCTGGTTGAACAGTAGCCGGTGGAGTAGCGCACGGTGGAGGCTGGATGAACAGGAGCCCGTGGATGAACAGTCGCAGGTGGAGGCTGGAGGAGGTCGACGGTGGATGAACAGTAGCCCCGTGGAGGCTAGAGGGGGTCGACGGTGGAGATGAACAGTATCCCGTGGAGTCCCGTTTTGCGGTACGCCACAGCCCTCCCGATGAATAGGACCCCAGTTTCGACCGTAGCGCTCCAACACAAGTCCGTTTCCTCCGTTTTGCGGTACGCCACACCCCTCCCGATCAACAGGACCCCCGTTTCAACCGTAGGAGGTCCATTTCCTCCGTTTTGCGGTATGCCAGACCCCTCCCGATGAACAGGATCCCGTTTCGAACGTGGCCAGTCAAAAAAAGGCCGTTTCCTCCATTCTGTGGTACGCCAGGCCTCGTTTTCATCGGCTGTTCTGTCCAAGCCAGTTGGCTCCCACGCGTTCCGTTGCCTCCCAATGAACACGACGCATTCCGTTGCCTCCCCATGAACACGACAACGACGCAGTTTCTCCGTTCCGACCCAGCCATGTACACAAGCCCTGGCCGTACGTATGCACGAGTAGGCATTCGAGACCCCCCCCCCCCCGTATGTACATACGTGACCGTATTTTCTTTCTTGGACATTAGCCGCTGTACGTATGTGTACATGCTACATGCGCGCCTCTACTACGACACGTGCACGCTCTACATCGACCAATATGTAAGTACACGTTCTTGACCAGAATGACAACACTACGTACGCTTCGACCAGGTGGGTGCCGACTGTCAGGCACTTCCTTGAGTGCGAAGATATAGCTGGTGGGTTGCAGCAATCAGGGGGGCGAATCGTTTTTTTTGCCCGGACGCACTTCCTTGTGTGTGAAGATGTAGCTAGTGGGTCCCAGCAGTCAGGGGAAAACGTTTTTTTCGCGAAATATGGTGGCCCATACGGTGGGTCCGCGCTGTCAGGTGCAGAAATAATTATTTTGCGCGTAATAAGGAGGCACTTCCTTGCGGCTGCCATGGACCCAATTGTCAGCCTCTCCACGTACAATACTCTTCCGATGGAAGTTGGTCGTTGACCACATTGACCACGCCGCGCCGAGAGCACCAAGGCGGTGGACGACGGCGAGGCCTAGGAAGGGGACGAAGCGGAGCCAGGGAAGATGCGGCAGTGGATGCCCACGCGTAGAGGAGTATGAGGGTTCACTGGTTCACTACGATGTGAGGCTGCCCTCGGTGTAGTATAACAGGGGGTGTGGGTGAGTAGAGGGATGGCCTGGCCAGCGGTGGGAGTAGTAGGGGGCGGTGAGGCCTCTGCCACATTGCAGCCGGCCATGGGAGGCAGGAGCACGAGGCACGACCGGCGCTGGTTTGGGCGGCTGGAGTAAGAAGACCAGAGGTTGAAGAAGCACTACGGCCGTTGGATGGACATCGTATGGTCACTGGAGCTAGAATCATTCATATTGACTAAGTTGACAAAGCCCTCCATCCCAGTCAACTTAGTAGGCCCACAAGTCAGCCTGCCACTATACTGGGTCCCAGCTAGTGATAACCCACAAGTATAGGGGATCGCAATAGCTTTAGAGGGTAGAGTATTCAACCCAAATTTATTGATTCGACACAAGGGGAGCCAAAGAATATTCTCAAGTATTAGCGCTGAGTTGTCAATTCAACCACACCTGGAAACTTAATATCTGCAGCAAAGTGTTTAGTAGCAAAGTAATATGATAGTGGTGGCAACGGCAACAAAAGTAAAGGAAGCAAAGTAATATTTTTGGTGTTTTGTAGTGATTGTAACAACAACAACGAGAAAGTAAATAAGCGTAAACCAGTATATGGAAAGCTCGTAGGCACCGGATCAGTAATGGATAATTATGCCGGATGCGGTTCATCATGTAACAGTCATAACATAGGGTGACACAGAACTAGATCCAATTCATCAATGTAATGTAGGCATGTATTCCGAAAATAGTCATACAGGCTTATGGAAAAGAACTTGCATGCCATCTTTTGTCCTACCCTCCCGTGGCAGCAGGGTCCTATTGGAAACTAAGGGATATTAAGGCCTCCTTTTAATAGAGAACCGGAACAAAGCATTAGCACATAGTGAATACATGAACTCCTCAAACTATGGTCATCACCGGGAATGGTCCCGATTATTGTCACTTCGGGGTTGCCGGATCATAACACATAGTAGGTGACTATAGACTTGCAAGATAGGATCAAGAACTCTCATATATTCATGAAAACATAATAGGTTAAGATCTGAAATCATGGCACTCGGGCCCTAGTCACAAGCATTAAGCATAGCAAAGTCATAGCAACATCAATCTCAGAACATAATGGATACTAGGGATCAAACCCTAACAAAACTAACTCGATTACATGGTAAATCTCATCCAACCCATCACCGTCCAGCAAGCCTACGATGGAATTAATCACGCACGGCGATGAGCATCATGAAATTGGTGATGGAGGATGGTTGATGATGACGACGACGATGAATCCCCCTCTCTGGAGCCCCGAACGGACTCCAGACCAGCCCTCCCGAGAGGTTTTAGGGCTTGGCGGCGGCTCCGTATCGTAAAACGCGATGATTTCTTCTCTCCTATTTTTTTCTCTCCGAAAGCAAATATATAGAGTTGGAGTTGGCGTCGGAGGGTCTCCAGGGGGCCCGCGAGGTAGGGGGGGCGCACCCTAGAGGGCGGGGCGCCCCCCACCCTCATGGACAGGGTGTGGGCCCCCTGGTCTTCTTCTTTAGCGAGGATTTTTTATTATTTTTTATAAGACATCCCGTGGAGTTTCAGGTCATTTCGAGATATTTTATTTTCTGCACATAAAACAACATCATGGCAATTCTGCTGAAAACAGCGTCAGTCCGGTTTAGTTCCATTCAAATCATACAAGTTAGAGTCCAAAACAAGGGCAAAAGTGTTTGGAAAAGTAGATACGACGGAGATGTATCAACTCCCCCAAGCTTAAGCCCTTGCTTGTCCTCAAGCAATTCAGTTGACAAACTGAAAGAAATAAAGAAAAACTTTTACAAACTCTGTTTGCTCTTGTTGTTGTAAATATGTCAAGCCAGCATTCAAGTTTTCAGCAAAGATTATAACTAACCACATTTGCAATAATTCTAGGGTCTCACAATTATTCATATCAATAGCATAATCAACTAGCAAGCCATAATAATAAATCTCGGATGACAACACTTTCTCAAAATAATCATAATATGATATAACAAGATGGTATCTCGCTAGCCCTTTCTGAGACCGCAAAACATAAATGCAGAGCACCTTTAAAGATCAAGGACTGACTAGACATTGTAATTCATGGTAAAAGAGATCCAATCATAGTCATACCCAATATAGATTAATAGTGATGAATGCAAATGACAGATGTGCTCTCCAGCTAGTGCTCTTTAATAAGAGGGTGATGACTCAACATAAAAGTAAATAGATAGGCCCTTCGCAGAGGGAAGCTGGGATTTGTAGAGGTGCCAGAGCTCGGTTTTGAAATAGAGATAAATAATATTTTGAGCGGTATACTTTCATTGTCAACATAGCAACTAAGAGATGGCGATATCTTCCATGTCACACACATTATAGGCGGTTCCCAAACAGAATGGTAAAGTTTATACTCCCCCTCCACCAACAAGCATCAATCCATGGCTTGCTCGAAACAACGAGTGCCTCCAACATACATCAGGTCCCAGGGGGAGTTTTGTTTGTAATTAATTTTGATTTAGTTTGCATAAAGCATGGGACTGGGCATCCTGGTGACCATCCATTTTCTCGTGAGTGAGGAGCAGAGTCCACTCCTCTTGAGAATAACCCGCCTAACATGGAAGATAAGGGCAACCTTGGTTGATATATGAGCTATTCGAGCATACAAAACAGAATGTTTATTTGAAGGTTTAGAGTTTGGCACATACAAATTTACTTGGAACGACAAGCAGATACCGCATATAGGAAAGTATAGTGGACTCATCTGGAATAACTTTGGTGTTTAAGGGATTGGATGCACAAGCAGTATTCCCGCTTAGTACAGGTGAAGGCTAGCAAAAGACTGGGAAGCGACCAACTAGAGAGTGACAACAGCCATGTACATGCATTAAAATTAATAAACATTGGATGCAAGCATGAGTAGGATATAATCCACCAGAAACATAAATATCGTGAAGGCTATGTTGATTTGTTTCAAATACATGCGTGCACATGTGCCAAGTCAAGTCACTTAAATCATTCAAAGGAGGATACCACCCCATCATACGACATCATAGCCATCTCAATAGCATGTCTACACGCAAGGTAAATCTTTATAACTCATAGCTAATCAAGCATGGCACAAGCAACTATGATATCTAATTGTCATTGCAAACATGTTTATTCATAATAAGCTGAATCAAGAATGACGAACTCATCATATTTACAAAAACAAAAGAGGTCGAGTTCATACCAGCTTTTCCCATCTCAGTCAGTCCATCATATATCATCATAATTGCCTTTCACTTGCACGACCGAACGATGTGAATAATAATAAGAGTGCACGTGCATTGGACTAAGCTGGAATCTGTGAGCATTTAATAAATAGGAGAAGACAAGGCAATAGGGGCTCTTGGTTAAATCAACAATCATGAATATAAGAGCCACTTCAACAATTTAATCATGGTCTTCTCCTACTGACCCCCAAAGAAAAGAAAAGAAATAAAAACTATTTACACGGGAAAGCTCCCAACAAGCAAAAGAAGAATGGAAATATTTTTGGGTTTTCTTTTTAATTACTACTACAGCGGAAAAGTAAAGTACTACTAATTTTTTTGTTTTATTAAGGTTTATCAAACACACTAGAAGAAAGCGGGAAAAAGAAAATAAACTAGCATGGATATTACAGCGAAAGAGTATGAACACGGACATCTAGCAATGAGTGTGTGTGTGAACATAAATGTAATGTCGGTGAGAAATACGTACTCCCCCAAGCTTAGGCTTTTGGCCTAAGTTGGTTTATGGCCAGGGATATCCTGGCGGATACCCGTAGGTGTAGATGGGGTCGTACTGCGACGAGGAATAGTTGGGGTCATACTGTGATGCAGCGGTTATCGCCTCCTGAGCTGCAGCATGGAGTCCAGCTCCCTCAGCTATCCTCTCGTACTCATCTGCCTCCTCTCTGGTAATAGTATATCTTCCATTTGCCTGGTAGTCAAAGAAGGCAGTAGCAGGGAGAGTAATACGGACAACATTCCATTTGTTAAAAATTAACCGATACTGGAGAGGTGACTCAGTCCTCTCAACAAAGTGGTGGGAAACCATAGAATTAAAATCTAAATAAGCAGGAGGCAACTCCATGTCTCCTTCACGAACGTCTATCTCAAGAAATTTAGCTAAGCGGGTTGCATAAATTCCTCCAAAGAAATCTCCATTATATCTATTATGATGCAACCTACGAGCTACAATGGCTCCCATATGATAAGATTGGTCTCCTAACACAGCACTCCTGAGAATGCTGAGGTCAGGGACACACATGTGACATGCTTCATCATTAGCATTTATGCATCTACCAATGAAGAGAGCAAAATAATGTATAGCAGGAAAATGAATGCTCCCTATGGTAGCTTGCGTTATATCTCTAGATTCCCCTACAGTTATACTAGCAAGAAAGTTTCTAAATTCAGATTTAGGGGGATCCCTAATACTACCCCATGATGGAAGTTTTGCAAGAAAAAGTGAAATCCTCTAAGTCCATGGTATAAGATTTATCATAAAGATCAAACATGACTGAAGGAGAATTACGCGAAGATGAATACTCAAACCTCCTCACAAAAGAACTTGTGAGATCATGATATTGGGGGCATTTGTCAGCTTCAAAATCCTCAAGACCGGCATTACACAAATATGCATTGAATTCTTCTTTAATTTCTACATGATCCATAAAAATTTTCGACGGCCATTCACAAGGCCGTACTGGAGCGTCTCTTGGCGGTTCCTCGTCAGCATCACGCATAGCAAGCCTAGGTCCTTGCTTCTTAGAAGAACCACCTTGGAACATCTTTCTAAGCATCTTGCTTTTCTCTGAAAAATTTCTAAAATAATCTGAATTTTTTTAGTAACTTCAAATAAAAGTGAACCAACTTCAATAAAACCGATAGCAACCACTCCTACAAGTGCCTAGGGCCTATATCAAGCATTAGAACTACTTGGAACCATATAAATTTGACATGCAAGCTCAAGAACATGGTCACCTATGCAGCACAAATTTGCAAAGACTAGAGCACTAGAACAAAAACTAATTGGACCAATGGAGGAGTCACATACCAAGGAACAATCTTCCCAAGCAGTTTTGCGAGAGGTGCTTTGAGCAAGGAGATCGAAAATCACAGCAAAGAGGGCTGGAACTCTTGCTTGAGTTGGTTTTTCGTGTTTGTGTGAGGAAGAAGAAGGAGAAGGGTGCTGGAATAAGTGGAGGAGGGCCATCGTGGGCCCACGAGGTAGGGGGCGCGCCCAGGGGGGTTGGGCGTGCCCTCCACCCTCGTGGCCAGGTGGCAGCTCCCCCCGCGATGATTTTTGCACAGTAAATCCTCAAATATTCCCGAAAAAATCATATTAAATTGGCATGCCATTCTGAGGACTTTTATTTTCGGGGTATTTTTATATTGCACAGATAAACCAGGAAACAGACAGAAAAATACTATTTTTACTTTATTTCTACTAAAGAACAGAAAATATAAAGAGGGTACAAGAGGTTGTGCTTCTAGTTTCATCCATCTCATGCTCATCAAAAGGAATCCACTAACAAGGTTGATCAAGTCTTGTTAACAAACTCATTCTGATTAACATGAAACCGGAGAAATTTCGAATAACACTAGGTTACCTCAACGGGGATATGCACATCCCCAACAATAAGTATATCATATTTCTTTTTGACAGTAGGAAGAGGAAATTCAAAACCTCCAATAATAATCGATGGAATTTTCCCAATAGAGTTGATACTATGGACTTGAGGTTGTTTCCTCGGAAAGTGTACCATATGCTCATTACAATTAACATGAAAAGTGACATTGCCTTTGGTGCAATCAATAACAGCCCCTGCAGTATTAAGAAAAGTTCTTCCAAGAATAATGGACATACTATCATCCTCGGGAATATCAAGAATAACAAAGTCTGTTAACATAGTAACGTTTGCAACCACAACAGGCACATCCTCACAAATACCGACAGGTATAGCAGCCATTTGCAAAGATATTTCAGTAGGTGTCAACTCATTCAAATCAAGTCTACGATATAAAGAGAGAGGCATAACACTAACACCGGCTCCAAGATCACATAAAGCAGTTTTAACATAATTTCTTTTAATGGAGCATGGTATAGTAGGTACTCCTGGATCTCCAAGTTTCTTTGCTATTCCACCCTTAAAAGTATAATTAGAAAGCATGGTGGAAATTTCAGCTTCCGGTATCTTTCTTTTATTAGTAACAATATCTTTCATGTATTTAGCTTAAGGATTCATTTTGAGCATATCAGTCAATCGCATACGCAAAAAGATAGGTCTAATCATTTCAGCAAAGCGCTCAAAATCCTCATCATCCTTTTTCTTGGATGGTTTGGGAGGAAAAGGCATGGGTTCCTGAACCCATGATTCTCTTTCTTTACCATGTTTCCTAGCAACAAAGTCTCTTTTATCATAATGTTGATTCTTTGATTATGGGTTATCAAGATCAATAGCAGGTTGAATTTCTACATCATTATCATTACTAGGTTGAGCATCATCATGAACATCATCATTAACATTTTCATTAGGTTCATGTTCATTACCAGATTGTGTTTCAGCATCAGACATAGAGATATCATTTGGATTATTAGGTGGTTCAGCAATAGGTTCACTAGAAGTTTGCACAGTTCTATCATTTTTCTTTTTCTTCTTTTTAGAAGAACTAGGTGCATCAATATTATTTCTCTGAGAATCTTGCTCAATTCTCTTAGGGTGGCCTTTAGGATACAAAGGTTCCTGAGTCATTCTACCAGTTCTAGTAGCCACTCTAACAGCATAATCATTTTTCTTACTATTCATTTCATTGAGCACTTCTTTTTGAGCTTTAAGTACTTGTTCTACTTGAGTGGTAACCATAGAAGCATGTTTGCTAACAAGTTTAAGTTCACCTCTAATATTAGGCATATAATCACCCAAGCGTTTAATCATATAAGCATTTTGTTTTAATTGTCTACCAAAATAAGCATTAAAGTCGTCTTGCTTGAACATAAAGTTATCAAACTCATCCAAGCACTGACTAGCAATTTTAGTAGGAGGGACCTCATCTTTATCATATCTATAGAGAGAATTTCCCTTTACTACCTGTGTTGGGTTATCGGGATTAGGAGGTTCTTCAATAGGTAATGGATCAAGATCATATGTTTCTTCAACAGGCGGTAAACTAAGACCATGTATTTCTTCAATAGGAGGTAAATTCTTAACATCTTCAGCTTTAATACCTTTTTCTTTCATAGATTTCTTTGCCTCTTGCATATCCTCTGGACTGAGAAATAGAACACCTCTCTTCTTCGGAGTTGATTTAAGAATAGGATCATTAATTGGAGCGGGAGCTGGCTCAGGAGGTGCCTAATTATTTTCATTTGTCAACATATTATTCAATAGAATTTCAGCTTCATCCGGTGTTCTTTACCTGAAAAGAGAACCAGCACAACTATCTAGGTAATCTCTGGAAGCATCGGTTAGTCCATTATAAAAGATATCAAGTATTTCATGTTTCTTAAGAGGATGACCAGGCAAAGCATTAAGTAACTTGAGAAGCCTCCCCCAAGCTTGTGGGAGACTCTCTTCTTAAATTTGCACAGAGTTGTATATTTCCTTTAAAGCAGCTTGTTTCTTATGAGCAGGGAAATATTTAGCAAAGAAGTAATAAATCATATCCTGGGGACTACGCACACAACCAGGATCAAGAGAGTTAAACCAAATCTTAGCATCACCCTTTAATGAGAACGGAAATATTTTCAGTATATAAAAGTAGCGCGATCTCTCATCATTAGTGAACAGGGTGGCTATATCATTTAATTTAGTAAGATGTGCCACAACAGTTTCAGATTCATAGCCATGGAAAGGATCAGATTCAACCAAAGTAATTATATCAGGATCAACAGAGAATTCATAATCCTTATCAGGAACACGGATAGGTGAAGTGGCAAAAGGAGGGTCAGGCCTCATTTTATCTTTAAGTGATTCTTTGTTCCATTTAATTAATAGCCTTTTAAGTTCATGACGATCTCTGCAAGCTAGAATAGCGGCAGAAGACTCCATATCAAAAACATAACCCTCAGGAATAATAGGCCTATCTTCATCATCACTTTCATCATTATAATCAGATTCAATAATTTCTTTCTCTCTAGCCCTAGCAATTTGTTCATCAAGAAATTCACTAAGGGGCACAGTAGTATCAGGCATAGAAGTAGTTTCATCATAAGTATCATGCATAGCAGAAGTGGCATCATCAATAACATGCGACATATCGGAACGAATAGCAGAAGCAGGTTTAGGTGTCGCAAGCTTACTCATAACAGAAGGTGAATCAAGTGCAAGGCTAGATGTCAGTTCCTTACCTCCCCTCGTAGTTGAGGGATAAATTGTTGTCTTAGCGTCTTTCAAGTTCTTCATAGTGTCCAGCAGATACAAATCCCAAGTGACTCAAAGAATAGAGCTATGCTCCCCGGCAACGGCGCTAGAAATTAGTCTTGATAACCCACAAGTATAGGGGATCGCAACATCTTTCGAGGGTAGAGTATTCAACCCAAATTTATTGATTCGACACAAGGGGAGCCAAAGAATATTCTCAAGTATTAGCAGCTGAGTTGTCAATTCAACCACACCTGGAAACTTAATATTTGCAGCAAAGTGTTTAGTAGCAAAGTAATATGATAGTGGTGGCAACGGCAACAAAAGTAAAGGAAGCAAAGTAATATTTTTGGTGTTTTGTAGTGATTGTAACAGCAGCAACGAGAAAGTAAATAAGCGTAAACCAGTATATGGAAAGATCGTAGGCATCAGATCAGTAATGGATAATTATGCCGGATGCAGTTCATCATGTAACAGTCATAACATAGGGTGACATAGAACTAGCTCCAATTCATCAATGTAATGTAGGCATGTATTCCGAATATAGTCATACGTGCTTATGGAAAAGAACTTGCATGACATCTTTTGTCCTACCCTCCTGTAGCAGCAGAGTCCTATTGGAAACTAAGGGATATTAAGGCCTCCTTTTAATAGAGAACTGGAACAAAGCATTAGCACATAGTGAATACATGAACTCCTCAAACTATGGTCATCACTAGGAGTGGTCCCGATTATTGTCACTTCGGGGTTGCCGGATCATAACACATAGTAGGTGACTATAGACTTGCCAGATAGGATCAAGAACTCTCATATATTCATGAAAATATAATAGGTTCAGATCTGAAATCATGGCACTCGGGCCCTAGTGACAAGCATTAACCATAGCAAAGTCATAGCAACATCAATCTCAGAACATAATGGATACTAGGGATCAAACCCTAACAAAACTAACTCGATTACATGGTAAATCTCATCCAACCCATCACCGTCCAGCAAGCCTACGATGGAATTACTCATGCACGGCGATGAGCATCATGAAATTGGTGATGGAGGATGGTTGATGATGACGACGATGACGAATCCCCCTCTCCGGAGCCCCGAACGGACTCTAGATCAGCCCTCCCGAGAGGTTTTAGGGCTCTGCGGCGGCTCTGTATCATAAAACGCGATGATTTCTTCTCTCCTATTTTTTTCTCTCTGAAAGCAAATATATAGAGTTGGAGTTGGCATCGGAGGGTCTCCAGGGGGCCCACGAGGTAGGGGGCGCGCCCTAGAGGGGGGGGGCCCCCACCCTCGTGGACAGGGTGTGGGCCCCCTGGTCTTCATATTTAGCGAGGATTTTTTATTATTTTTTATAAGACATCCCGTGGAGTTTCAGGTCATTCCGAGATATTTTGTTTTCTGCACATAAAACAACATCATGGCAATTCTGCTGAGAACAGCGTCAGTCCGGGTTAGTTCCGTTCAAATCATAGAAGTTAGAGTCCAAAACAAGGGCAAAAGTGTTTGGAAAAGTAGATACGACGGAGATGTATCAGCTAGCAGGGGGAGTATTCGTTTTTTTGTGCGTAATAAGGAGGCACTTCCGGTGGGTCCGAGCTGACAGCGGGGGGGACGTTTTTTCACGCAATACGTTGGCCCGTCTGGTGGGTCCCAGCAGTCAGGGGGGAAACATTTTTTTGCGAAATAAGGTGGCCCGTCCGGTGGGTCCCTGTCGTCAGGTGGAGGAATCATTATTTTCCGCGTAATAAGGAGGCACTTCCTTGCTGCCGTCATGGACCCAGCTGTCAGCCTCTCCACGTACAGTCCACGTCCGATGGAAGCCGTTCCTTGACCACGTTGACCACGCCGCGCCGAGAGCACAAGGGCGGTGGACGACGGCGAGGCCTAGGAAGGGGACGACGCGGAGCCGGGGAAGACACGGCAGTGGAAGCCCGTGTGGAGTGGAGTACGAGGGTTCACTGGTTTGGCTGCGGTGTGAGGCTTCCGTGGCCGCAGAATAACAGGGGGTGTGGGTGAGTAGAGGGATGGCCTGGCCAGCGGTGGGAGTAGTAGGGGGTGGTGAGGCCTCCGCGGCATCACAACCGGCCACGGGAGGCAGGAGCACGCGGCACGACCGGCGCTGCTTTGAGCGGCTGGAGCAAGAAGACCAGAGGTTGAAGAAGCACTACGGTCATTGGATGGACATCGTACAGTCACTGCAGCTAGAATCATTTATATTGACTAAGTTGACAAAGCCCTTGGTACGCGTCAACTTAGTAGCCCACAGGTCAGCCTCCGAAACGGTGCGCCCCAGATGTCAGGGGAAGGAATCATTTTTTGGGCGGCTGAAGCAAGAATATCCGGGATTGAAGAAGAAGCACGACATCCGTTGGATGGACATCCAACGGCCACAGCTGGCAGAACCGTGTGTTGTTGACAAAGCCTTGCATACGCGTCAACTCAGTTTTTTTAGGGGACACGTCAACTTAGAAGGCCCACAAATGTGTGGCAGAGAACATATAGCCCATTTGCGATTTGTAAGAATGTACATCCCATTTTCTAATTCTAATGGAATTTACTATAGCCCATTTATAGTTTGTTAAAAGTACAGCCCATTTCTAGCTAGGACAACGATTAATAATTTCAACCAACCGCTCAAAACAGAATTCAAAAAAAATCCCACATTTTTATGGGATCCGAAATATTTTTATCCGAAATTTCTAGTCAGATTAAATATAATTTGAAAATAAAGTTGTATTACATTAAAATCCAACAAAATATTGCACACGCAACATGTAATGAAATTAAAATTTTCAAACTCCAAAAATAATATATTTTTTAAACTAATTACGCATTTGGTGCATTTTTTATAGTTACTGCCCAGTTATTATAATTACATCCCATTTATTATTTCTTAAAGTCCATTTTCTTGTTAAGCCTAATGCATACCTCCTAGGAAAGTTTGCAGCCCAGCGGGGCGGAGAATAACAAGTTGACCCGGATATTGTGTACAACTGTCGACTCAGTTGCATTGCTGATGTTGAAAAAAAGGCATGTGTAGTACAGTACAACCAAACATGGCTACTTAGCCCAGATTCAGTGACGCCGGAAAGGCCCAAACAAGGCTTCTGTACAACTTTTTGAAGTCAGTAAGCTCAATTAATAACTTAAGAAAAAGGTTAGATTACAGTGGAACCTAATTAAAAGCTGTCACGAGCAAAGAAATAATTCAACGGGTACCACTTGTGCGTGTGTGCGTGTGTGTCTGTGTGTGCGTGAGAGAGAGAGACCCATCAGTCGATGCTCGTAAATACATCTTTCAGCCATATGCATTGCTGATGCTCAGTTAAAACTTATATAGTTGACACAATCATATAGAACATCATAGCACACTGAACTTGCGTACAAAAATTTCACGCAGGTGGCACAATCAGGATGGAAGCAGTGGAGCGCTATGGGTAGGGCTATGTTGAAACCAACAAACTCGTACATAACGGTACATCGTCTTTATCAATGATAGGGAAATATCTTGAATGCTGTGCAAAGAAAACAGACATACAACACAATAAGTTCTGCTAGCACATTAAGTTGACGTACAACCCTTTCTAAAAAAAGTCCAGGTACAAAATTAGAACATGTCACAATCAAATGTACTGGCACATCAGTGCTTCACACCCATAGCTCAGATTTAACTAGTATCTGACAAGATTCAGTTGTTACCTCAAATTAGAGCACATCTAGGCAGCCGGCCCTGCCTCTTCTCCCAAAGAAGCAGTGGCCTCCGCCGCGTGATGGAGTAGGCCCTGTGCCATCCATCGTTCCGAGCAACACGGGGAAAGTCTAACGCTAACTCCTGTAATGGATGTCGTCGATGGACCCTGGCACCAGCGGTGGCGGTAGGATTTCGATTGATGGATTGACCACTTCTTCGACATGCACGAACACTTGATACAGGTACATCCCTAACGTGGTCCGCAATGGCCTAGGTGGTGACGAATAGTACAACCCCAGTTCCTGTACCGGTATCTCAACACCAATCACCTTCGGTATGGTGGACGACTTCTTCATCCATTCCATAACCGTCAGAGCCCAGCTGTCTGGAGGAACAAACATACTTACGAGCTCACCTCCATGGTCATTGATAAGCTCATTCATGGACTTGCTGTTCCAAGCATGTCAAGGCATGACATGGAAGGTAAGCTTTGTTAAAAACTCAAGCTCAGAGGGCACCGAGCCCCATCCTGGGTGCCACCGATCAAAGCTCACCAGCGTGCCATCGCAGAACAAACGCCGGGAAGATTCGAACACATGACTGCAATCAAAAGTTGTCCGCAACCTGACGAAGAAATCAGCCGGTGGCGGACAGACTTCGACGAGCAAGTCACTTATTTGGATGCCGTGCGCAATGCCAAGAGCTTTGACAAGGTTGTCCAGTGAGACGGGAGGCCGGTTGCCGTTGATGCTTACCATCAGCACTTTTCCGGCAAACTGGTCGTCAAGCGCCGCCATGCCACTGTTGAGCGACAGCATGCAGTGACCGAAGGTAGGACGGACCTCAGGATCTCCGGCTCGGAGATCCGTGTTGACCGGCGACATGATAGTGAGCTTGAGTACAGGGAGTACAGGAGGGGGATTTGGGGGAACTAGAGTAGGAATCAAGATTCCAGAGGTGGGGAGGGGCGGGAGATTGGGGATGAAAAGGTAGCTTGAATTTCGAACACGCGCCAATATGCTCTCGGCGCGCAAGTGCACGAAAGCACCGGTGGCGCCCACATGTCGTCCTAAGAGTCCTTAATTATTCTTTCTTTTTTGGTGAGCCCGACCTTTTTTTGAGGATCTTTTGAGAGCCCGGCCTGAGAGTCATAATTGACCTGTTTGGCATTGCGTTACTACCTGGCCCATATTCAACGACACCTCACTGGCCCAAACAAGTGTACATCATCGAAAAGACACTGAGCTCAAATTGTATAACTTGAAAAAAGGAGATACACTCTGAACAATGGAGAATGGTGATGCCCTCATTTAGCCCACCAGTAGTTCGAGACAATAAACAGTTTGAAACAATGATATATAAAACATTCAAAAACTGACTAGTGACTACTACTGACATAAACAGCAAGACATGATAGTTCATAAGAAGTCTTGCTACACCACCAAAACGCACTCATCTGCAGCGCTCAAACTATCGTGATCCAGACGAGAATGACATTCTAAACAGAGGCAACTGTTACATAGTAAGAGTGACATAGACGAGGATGACCAAATGACAAGGAATATGCATAACAAAAGAAAGAACTACCCATCCAGAACAAGCAGCAAAGACAACACAGTCATTCAAAGAGATGATCCAACACCATCATAATTTGCAGCCCCGCTTCAGCGACCAATGATCCGGAGACACCAGTACTCCACCCTTTCGACGCAACAGCCCAATTACCTATCAACCTGAAGCCTTGAACCACATCACTGCCTGTCGTAATTGAGACATCCAAGGATCAAAGTTAATCCGGATGCCTTTGTCATTCTCACCTTCTTTTGACTGCAGGTTGTATCGTTGACGATCAGGGGAGTTTTCTCCCGAACTCCTAGGGCTCGCCATGTAGACACAGTTTTCCATAGCAAACAAAGCCTCTCTTCCATCAAGGTCCTTGACAACAGTGATCTCCTGGTTAATCGGATAATTGGGCCTGGGAAACAGAGAGTGTGAACCAAGGCTGTTTACCCGCCTCCAACTAAAAAATCCTGAAGGCCCCAACAAGCTGGTATCTTGCTCATAGACGTAACAGCCACTGTCCGGATACTCACGTGTTTCACGGTGCTTGTATACAGTGGGGTTTTTGCAATATAACTTTTCTGGCTCATGTGTCTGAATGATCATCAGTCTTTTGCTGTCGTCTAATCAAGCGAGGAACTAGTTGTGCTTCCCTATTTTTGGCAAAGGTGGTGTGATTACAAAGGGCGGTAACTATAGGGACACTGCATCATATCAAAAAGGACAGGCATTGTTAATGTAAGATAAGCATTGTTCAGAGTATGAGTAGGATAATGCAAGAAACAACATTGATATGTCCATGTTGGAACTGGGAGGAAAATACATGGAAATGTATACTGGATTCGAAAATATAGAAGTGCCATGCATGGTTATACTCATGTTATCTCGCAATCGATTCTTTATAGGAAACTACCATGTCATGCATGTTATGTAATCATGTTCTATCCTCACAAACAAATTCTTTAAGGTAACTAACAGACCATGCATTGTTATATACTCGTGTTCTGTGGGCAATTTTTTTGTGAGGATATTATTCTAGCCATTGATTGCTGAAGGGCGAATATAGGTATGTACACATGGTAAGCATTACAGGATTTCACTACTTCCAAATATAGAGTTCTCCATATGCACATTTACTTCCCTAATGTATGGTTAGATGAAACCAACAGTGTGGTGCATGTTTCTACATCATGAAAATGAGGAAACTAACATGGCCATTGATACACACTCATATTTAGTAGTAGTATATAGATTACTGTAAAATAAGGAGAATATCCATATATTCCTAACCGTTTGATTATTCATGGATACAAATTGGCTGTAATGACATGATCACAATCGCATGAATTAACTCATTCCAAATATAGCTGATTTACGGCGTCTCTAATACATTGCCATAGTTCTACTAAAATTCTGCTCAAACAGGGATATGCCAATCATCACAAAAAGTTCAAACAGTGTCATGGCGTCATCATTAACATGAGACGGAAACAACTTACACGCGCCGTCCCAGCAATACGTGGTGCCATCTGCTTTGTCGATCGTGTAGATGATGCCATTGTGTTCAATAGCATCACAAAAGTGTGTATCAGCTTCGACGATGATCCACTGCAAGCTGAGTTGTCTCCAGCTAAAGAAGGCATCGGCGTAAAGATAGGCGAGTCCGCGGTCGAACAAGGCAATAAGCTTGAAGTCTGCGTAATTCGCATGTCATGTGGGCACTTGGCAGATTACAATCTTCTGCAAAACAAGGTCCGTCCAACTTAGGTGGTAATCTAGATGACTAGGACCACGATGGTAAAACTCTATATAATCTAACGCAGGAAGAATAATCTCATGGGAGGTCTGAAAGTTCACGAGCACCTACTTTTTACCGTCTTCTCTGAAGGCAGCCATCCAGTGGGAGTTCATGCCGACCCAGTACATACCTGCCAAGAAGTTTCAGGCGATGGTAATCAGATCGAAGTCGAGGGAAATGATGTACGACGACCCATTACATACCTACAAAGAAGTTTCGGCTAATGGAGATCAGATTGAAGTCGAGGGGCATCATGTACGCCTCCATATCATGGTGAGCTAATCTCGCTAGACCAGATAGCAGCAAGCAGGGTGTCTTGAAAAGCTTTGGCCTCACTTCGATGATGGCCGTGTGCATGCCCCTCGAGCATGCAGCCAACCGCAGGGCGCTCAACATTTCCATACACGAACAACAGAGGTCGAGGACGTCACTGGGGAGATTGATCCAATCGCGGCTCATATGGATCCTGCGCGGTTCGCGTTCGGCCATGGTGGAGTTTGGAAGGTGGGGTTTTGGGGGGCTTGATTTACGGGGGAGAAGGCTGTCGGTGCTGGAGCGGCTAGCGAGGGAATAGCGGTACTGGGGGATGCGAGCGAGGCGAGGGTATGTGGGGGTACAATTAGATAATGAAGAGTGACCTACGGATCTCCACCGAGACGGAGATGGAGATGGAGTGGTGCCAGGGGAGAGGGAGACGAGGCGAGGCATGCTATACAACGGCAGTGACAGTGACTGCACGGTGCACAAGGTGAGGCTGACTTTGGTAACCCGGACACGCCGCCTGGACTGGTGTCACCTCAGGCGCAGGGTCTTGTCACTTCACTGTGAGGACCGGATGAATAATAGTATTTTAACCATCAAGTGTACCACAGTTGTACTACTACTAGTAGTAGGAGTAGTAGGAACATGAGTACACTCCCGTGCTAGCATGCCTCTGGGTTCACTTCATCCTCCAGCTATCATCCATATTGCGAGCAGAACCAAATTCTCATGCATGCAGAAGCGCGAAGAAGGACTTTTATTTTTTGAGGATAACCGCATATTCCTTAACCATAGTAGGAACATGAGTAGTACTCCCTCCGGTCCTCTTTTGTCTGCGCATAACTTTTTTCAGTATTTCTCTAATTAGTCTGCGTATATACCCTTTTGCATGCGCCCATTTCCCTCCATGCCCCGCATTCACACCATTAATAAGCTTACGCATGAGCAATTGCAGCCAGACTCCAGCCAATAAATTGCAGCATGCAAGTGGGCCATTCTGTGCACGTGGGAGAGAGAGAAGGCAACCGAGGAGCCCGTCCAATCCATTGTATGCAGCAGTCAAACCACCGCAACGCTCCTCATGCATGTGCATAACTTCTCCCATTTACTTCTCCATCGGGAACCGATTTTCCTCGGCTTTTTCACTACTCCTTGATCTTCATTTGCATCCAAACCACACTGCATTCACATTGTTTTAACCTCTTTACATCCTCCTGGAGTAATTCCGAAGCCCCTATAAATAATCATGTTCTTCAGTTAGACTAGACATCTAATCCTATTTCTCCAAACCATAGCCCTCCGGTCCAGCGGTTCCAAATGGCGAAAGAGACCGAGATGCAGGTTTTTAGCGTCCAACATGTCCTCATCGAAGACTCATAGAGGATAGTTGACACAGTCACCGACCACCCAAGGGTTGTTCGGAAGTGGATCAACAATGTATCCAACTCCCTCCAAAAGGTGGAGATGAATGTCATCGATCTCGACGCAGAGTACACTGAGCGTGCCACTGGGAAGATCCAACGCGCCGCTGTCCTTCAGCTGTGCCTCGAAGATGATGTTTTGATGTACCACATCATACACGCGCCCTCCATACCAGGTGAGCTTCACGATTTCTTGTCTCGGGAGGACATATACTTCTGTTGGGCAGCCATCGCAAGGGACAAACAGAAGTTGGAGCCGTACAACCTTGATTTGAAAAGCATCGCTGACCTACAAACCAAAATAAAAATTCTTATAGAAGATTGTGATAAACCGACACCATCCCTATTCAACGTAGCAAATTTTGTGCTAGGAACAAATCTTCATAAGGGTGACGAGACGTTGGCATTAAGGTCGTCTGGATGGGAGAATTATTCCTTGATGTACGAGCGGATAAAATATGCTGCCCTCGATGCCCGTGTGAGTTTCGAGATAGCTGCAAGGTCCAGAGAGCTTGTCGCGAAGCCGTCTCCCACAAAAAATGAGAACAAGAAGAAGAAGAAGAAGAAGAAGAAGAAGAAGAAGAAGAAGAAGAAGAAGAAGAAGAAGAAGAAGAAGAAGATGCACCAGCAGCAGGGCATTATGGATGGATGAACTATTTCCTCTCTTGTAAAAAAGATATCCCCTCTCTATGTATATTGATATAGATGGACTATTTCGATGGTGTGCATGTCTTTGGAACGAGTAGTAGCGTGGGTCCGCTTGACTATAAGGAACTACTTATCCGCCTAGCTTTATCTACTACTCCTTCCAGTGATTGGTATGCAATGCATGCGTCCATAGACATGACAGCTTGTCCATGGGAGTTCAACTACGGCGATCATCACGTTTCATCCACTGCCACTCGCCGATTCCCCCGACGTGCGCCTCACCCCTCTCGGCCGCACCGCCCCTCTGACTTTGTGTGCATGACATGTGGGCCACCTTAAATGCGGCGAGCATCAAGTTTCTACCATAGCCACACGCGATTCCCACGACGCCGCACGAACCCATGACACCACATGTCCCCCGACCTGCGGCTCACCCCTCTCGGCCCCACTGCCCCTCTAAATTTGAATTTGAAACTTATAAAATGAAAAGATTCAAAACAAATAAACTTGGAGAGAGGGAGTATATCGTAGGATGTGTCCCATACGAAACAAGTCCCCTGGTTTGTCACCGCGAAGATGCGGTTAGAAAGGAGCACAGCGTCTTCATACTCATACATCAACAAATCGGCCGCAGACAACATGGTCCACCTTTGACCGCCATGTGCAAGGTTCGTGCTATCTTATTCAATCTCACCATGTGTCGGGGATATACCCCATGCACTAGTGCAGAACAGGGCAATAGCACCGGTTCGTAAGGCCCTTTAGTGCCGGTTTCGGAACCGGCACTAACATTTCGGCACTAAAGGCCCTCCCCCTTTAGTACCGGTTCAGCACGAACCAGTGCTAAAGGGCAACCACGTGGCACGAGCCAGCTCCGGGGGCCGGGAGCCCTTTAGTACCGGTTGGTAACACCAAGCGGTACTAAAACGTTTGGGGGATTTTTAGTTTTATGATTTCTTTTTCATTTAATTTTGTGTTTTCCATTTTAATTCTTTTTCGTTTGCTGGTATTTTACGGTACTACACATTGTACACGTTATGCATATATATATATATATATAGAATTTCTAGTAGAACCAATCATATATATATATATATCATCAATGTCTCACAAACCACCATATTAATTTACACATACACACATGTATAACTATATACAATTTCTCCTACATATGCATGTTGCCTTCGGAGCCAGTGGCATTAGCTTAATTGGTGCCTTCGGAGCACGATGACAATTGGAAGTGGTTCATGACATGTTCGATGGGGGCGGTAGCGGGTAATAGTATTCTCCCTTCGGATTTATGACCTAGTCGAGCAAAAATCCCGCTATTTCCTCTTGAAGTGCTTCTACGCGCTCCGTTTCTAGGAGCTTGTCCCGCACCTCTTTGAACCGTTAAGAAGGAGATCAATATGCATGTGTATTAGTTGTGTGACTAGATATCGATAATGGTGTAAAAATATTGTGAATAGTGTTCTGACAAGCGTACCCATTCCTGTCTTTGAGATCTGCTCCTTTCGGACGCCATCATGCGAATGTTCTCGCAAACGCAGTATGCACACAGATTAGTCCCCTGCGACTGCTTCAGGGCCTTTATTATGAGAATGGAATTTAATTTGATCAAAAAATAATTAATCAAGCATGATAATTAAAGAGATGGCAGCTAGCTAGCTAGCTAGTACTACTTAATTACTTACCTTGGATCGAAACCATTTCAGCTGTGGTTTCCATTCGCCTTCCGTGACGCTGATGAACCTTGCCCAAGCCCTGCCCGCCGACAAAGAAAATGAATAAAGGGGTTATTAAATAGTTCATATCATGAAATGACGAACTAAATAGGCCGAGATATATAGTTAATAATGATTGAAATTACCTGTTGACTATCCCATACAAGATGTTGTAGTCACTATTTTCTTTGAGTAGCGAGTCCAGTATTTCAACTGTTCCGGCGTCAACTTTAGTGATACACAAGATCCAGTGAAATATGCATGCACACACGTTTGCATGTCTTAATTAAGCGGGCATATGTAAGCAAAAACATGTAGCTAGCTAGTAGGCAAAAACAGAGAATTTGTAGTACAAGAAAGTGTGACTCACTCGAAGTTGTAAGGAAGTAGTATATCTTCATTGTATTTGAGGTGCTTCAAGAACTCTAGCATGCTGTCCTCTACCTGCTTTTCATAATACTTGCTCATTTTCCATGTGTATTGATTAACGGTGTTTGGGTCAATGAACCCAATGCCATAGCGTCCACCTTTTCTCATTTCATACATCTTCATCCTGCATAATACCACAGAAAAGAATATAGTGAGGATAATTACAGGTAATGATTGATCAAAAGGATCACCAAAGCTAGCTTGAGACTTAAATTACAGAAAGAAATCACTTACAGACAATAGCAACTGACGATAGATTTGTCGAGTGCGTCTTGATTGTATAACTGAAACAGTTCAGAATACTCAACGGCCACAGCTTTCTCATGGTAGTATTGATCCTTCTTGACATACACCATGAGGGACTCTCGATCGGATCTCTTGGTAATGTCCATGTACCATTGATGCAATTCATACATTCTCGTTGGGAGCTTCTTGACATCTTCTGGCTTGACCAAAGGTTGGCCCCGGACATATTTCCGTTTTATTTCCTCCTCTGTAATCACAGGCATGTCCTCGATCTCGAGGAGTTGTCCAACAGTGATCTTGAGTTCTTCAGCCTGCATTATATGCTCCTGGGTTATTACCACATCGCCCACCTCGGGAACGTAAACTGTTTGGCCACAATAATATTGGGCGCGCGTACTGTCACGTGTTGTCGGCACAACAAGCGGGGGGGGGGGGCGATTGCGCCGCCTGTTCTCCCAGCTGGGCAATGGATTTCCCGCATTTTTAGACAGCTGCTTGTTGTTTGCTCGAGCTCGAGCTCGCCTCCTTCTGTAGACGTTGTCGATGTAACTTCCTGATGTGGCGCTCATAGTCTGTGTCAACAGGCTTAGTAGCTGGTGGTTGAGCCATACGAATGAAGTGGTCAACTACTTCCACAGGCACTTTCTCCCTTGGCGGCGGTGGCGGTTTCGGTCCAAAATGGGCGTCGACTTCTGCCCGCACTATGGCATTGGTTTGCTCCTAGGTCCTGTCGTAAGCCCTCACAGGAAGAGGAGTAGTGAGGTTTGGACCATATTTATATCGCTTGCCTCCGCCTGTACTTCCTGTACTATGACCTCGACTGGTACCGCTACGCACCATAGCTGCAGGGTGTCTCTTCTGCAATTGCTGAGGCGGCGGAGACAGCTGACGGGGCTGAGTTGGACGAGGAGGAGTGGCCTGAAGTTGTGCCGGACTTGGAGGAGGAGTGGCCTGAGGTTGTGCCGGACTTGGAGGAGGAGTGGATGTCTGACGCTGTGTCGGACTTGGAGGAGGAGTGGCTTGACACTTTGCCGGACTTGGAGGAGGAGGAGTGGCCTCACGCGTTGGTGGACTTGGAGGAGCGGGAGTCTGCTGACTCGGTGGCGGACTTCGACGAGGAGTCGGGTGACGCGGTGTCGGTGGCCTTCGAAAAATGATGCAATCCTTTCTCCATAGGATGATATGATGTTTGGCATCTCCGAGTGTGTGCTCCTCATCACCTCCAGGAATGTCAAGCTCTAGCCCCGAATATTGGTCCACCACCTCATCAACCAAGACACGAGCATAGCCCGCTGGAATCGGGTTGCAAATTCTAAATTTTATAACTAAAAATATAAGAAACTAAAAAAACATTGATCATCGTCTAACAATTTGAAATTAATCTAATTCATCTAGCTAGCTAAAACTAACATTTCCAAAATTTCTAACATTTCTATATAACTAACATTTCTATAACATTTGACATTATATATATTATAACTAACATTTCTACATACTATTTGACATTAATCTAATCTAATTAATTAATTCATCTAAAACTTTGTATGAAAAACAGAAAAAACTAAAAGCTAAAAACAGAAAAATTGTGTGTGTGTGCGCGTCTAGTGTGTGTGTAGTGTGTGTGTGTGTGCATGTAGTGTGTGTGCGCGCGCGCGTGTGTGTGCGCTACGGTCGGCGCCGGCACCGGCGCCGGTGTACGCTACGATCGATTGGAGGGAGGAGAGGGGCCGGGGGAGGGGCTCACAGCGCGCGCGGGCAAGGTCGAGGCGACGGCGACGGCGAGGGCGAGGTTGATCCAAAGGCGACGGCGACGGCGAAGCGAGGGGATCGGCGACCGGGACGGCGACGGGGGTGCCGCGGAGTCGACGGGGACGACGCGACGAGGACGGGGGCGTCGCGGAGTCGACGAGGACGGCGCGACGAGGACGGGGGCGGCGACGGCGCGGGACGGGGCGGCGGCAGAGAGAAGTGGGAGATGAGAAACTGAAAATTTTCGAAGTGTTTCTTATATAGGGGACACCTTTAGTACCGGTTGGAGCCACCAACCGGTACTAAAGGCCTGTTTTGGCCAGGCCAAGCGGGGGGGGAGCACCCCCCTTTAGTACCGGTTCCTGGCTCCAACCGGTACTAAAGGCCCCCCCTTTAGTACCGGTTGGTGCCACGACCCGGTACTAAAGGGGGTGCGCTGCCAGGTGAGGGGCGCAGAAGTTTAGTCCCACCTCGCTAGCCAAAGGGCGCTCACACCTGCTTATAAGCCCCGCCGCCGCTGCTGTCTCGAGCTCCTCTCTAAAGCAGGCCTTCTGGGCCTACCTCTGCTACTCTGCCCTGTGGGGCCTATTGGGCTTGCGGGCCTGCATCCTGGCCCAACAACAGGTTGGGTTTCTAGTCGTATGCAGGCCGCTGTGGCCCGGTAGGTGGGCTTTTTTCATTTAGTTTTTTCTTTTCTGCTTTATTTATTTTTAGTTGTTTTTTGCTGTATTTAGAGTTTCTTTGTGAATATTTTTGATAGTTTTTAGAAACTTTCAGTTAGTGCCGGTAGTTTTTAAATTTGAATAGTTTAAATTTTGAATTATTTGAAATTTGTGTGAATCACTAGTTTGTGAATAACTTAACTTTAAAAATACATTTTCCAGTGATTCTTTTTTCTTATGTTTAATATTAGTGTGTTTTATCATTATATTCAATTTGGTAATGCTTAAGTTATTTAAAAATGAAATGCCTTTGTAACGGATGAGTTTTCGTCCGAAACCCTGATACTTCGAAACAGATTGTCCATTTTGTACACGAAGTGCATCCAGTTTTTGCGGTAACCCTCTCTACTTTTTTGCACATGCTATGTGGGTGAAATTATGATACCATGCCAACTTTCATCCTTTTCTGAGTTCATTTGAAATGCTTTTCAATTTCAGGGTCATTTAGCTGAAAAAATCAATAAATGCATGAAAGAATTTGCTTGCACATAAAATTTCTTCGCGTTTCAAATGCCAAAACACATAACTAGCTACCCTAACTATTACAGAGATTCCCTCCTGGGTGTGAAACACAGAAGAAAGTGATGATAGCTAAGCCGATCACATCCCAGATCTTTGGGTGTGAAACTTTTTCTTCGCGTGTGTCCCTTTGCGTCGTAGCCATGGAAAATCTTCATCATTTAACGGGATGCTCGGGTCAATATTCACTGTGAATGGAGCAATTTCATCAAACTTTTCATAATCTTCTGACTTGTCTGTCTTGTCATCCACTCCCACGATGTTTCTCTTCCCAGAAAGAACTATGTGCCGCTTTGACTCATCGTACGATGCATTCGCTTCCTTATCTTTTCTTTTTCTTGGCTTGGTAGACATGTCCTTCACATAGAAAACCTGTGCCACATCATTGGCTAGGACGAATGGTTCGTCTGCATACGCAAGATTGTTGAGATCCACTGTTGTCATTCCGTACTGCGGGTTTTCCGTTACCCCGCCTCGTGTCATATTGACCCATTTGCACCGAAACAAAGGGACCTTCAAACCACGTCGATAGTCAAGTTCCCATATGTCCTGTATATAACCATAATATGTTTCCTTTCCCGTCTTGGTTTCTTCATCAAAGCGGACACCACTGTTTTGGTTGGTGCTCTTCTTATCTTGGGCGATCGTGTAAAATGTATTACCATTTATCTCGTACCCTTTGAAAGTCATTATATTCGAAGATGGTAACTGGGACAGCAAGTACATGTCATCTTCAATAGAGGTGTCATGCATGGTACGTGCTTGCAACCAGCTGGCGAAACTCCTGGTTTGTTCACGTGTAATCCAGTCATCAGACCGCTCCGGGTGTTTGGAGCGTAGCAAATTCTTGTGTTCATCCATATACGGAGCCACCAAGGCGGAATTCTGTAGAACTATGTAGTGTGCTTCAGTGAGAGAATGTCCGTCCATACATATTATTTGTTCCCCTCCTAGCGTGCCTTTTCCATCCAGTCTGCCCTTATGCCGTGATTCAGGAACACCAATCGGCTTAAGGTCAGGAATAAAGTCAATACAAAACTCAATGACCTCCTCATTTTGACGGCCCTTGGAGATGCTTCCTTCTGGCCTAGCACGGTTATGAACATATTTCTTTAAGACTCCCATGAACCTCTCAAAGGGGAACATATTGTGTAGAAATACAGGACCCAAAACGTTAATCTCTTCGCATAGGTGAACTAGGACGTGCGTCATGATGTTGAAGAAGGATGGTGGGAACACCAACTCGAAACTGACAAGACATTGCACCAAATCATTCTGTAACCTTGGTATGATTTCTGGATCGATTACCTTCTGAGAGATTGCATTGAGAAATGCACATAGCTTCACAATGGCTAATCGAACGTTTTCCGGTAGAAGCCCCCTTAATGCAACCGGAAGCAGTTGCGTCATAATCACGTGGCAGTCATGAGACTTTAGGTTCTGGAACTTTTTATCTGCCATGTTTATTATTCCCTTTATATTCGACGAGAAGCCAGACGGTACCTTAATACTGAGCAGGCATTCAAAGAAGATTTCCTTCTCTTCTTTGGTAAGAGCGTAGCTTGCATGACCCTGATGTATGCCGTCTTTTCCGTGCATACGTTGCTGGTCCTCCCGTGCCTCAGGTGTATCTTTTGTCTTCCCATACACGCCCAAGAAGCCAAGCAGGGTCACACAAAGATTCTTCGTCACGTGCATCACGTCAATTGCGGAGCGGACCTCAAGGTCTTTCCAATAGGGCAGGTCCCAAAATATAGATTTCTTCTTCCACATGGGTGCGCGTCCGTCAGCGTCATTCGGAACAGGTTGTCCACCAGGACCCTTTCCAAACACCACCTTCAAATCCTTGACCATATCATCTACATCAGCACCAGTACGGTGGCGAGGCTTCGCCCGGTGATCTGCCTCACCTTTGAAATGCTTGCCTTTCTTTCTTACGGGATGCCTGCTCGGAAGAAATCGACGATGTCCCAGGTACACATTCTTCTTACAATTAGCCAAATATATACTGTCGGTATCGTCCAAACAGTGCGTGCATGCGCGGTATCCCTTGTTTGTCTGTCCTGAAAGGTTACTAAGAGCAGGCCAATCATTGATGGTCACGAACAACAACGCCTTTAGGTCAAATTCTTCCCCCATGTGCTCATCCCACGCACGTACACCTGTTCCATTCCACAGTTGTAAGAGTTCTTCAACTAATGGCCTTAGGTACACATCAATGTCGTTGCCGGGTTGCTTAGGGCCTTGGATGAGCACTGGCATCATAATGAACTTCCGCTTCATGCACAACCAAGGAGGAAGGTTATAGAAACATAGAGTCACAGGCCAGGTGCTATGGTTGCTGCTCTGCTCCCCAAAAGGATTAATGCCATCTGCGCTTAGACCAAACCATATGCTCCTTGTGTCATCTGCAAACTCCTTCCCGTACTTTCTTTCTATTTTTCTCCACTGCGACCCGTCAGCGGGTACTCTCAACTTTCCGTCTTTCTTACGGTCTTCTCTGTGCCATCGCATCGCCTTGGCATGCTCTTTGTTTTGGAACAAACGTTTCAACCGTGGTATTATAGGAGCATACCACATCACCTTGGCAGGAATCTTCTTCCTGGGGCGCCGGCCCTCGACATCACCAGGGTCATCGCGGCAGATCTTATAGCGCAATGCACCACATACCGGGCAAGCGTTCAAATCCTTGTACTCACCGCGGTAGAGGATGCAATCATTAGGGCATGCATGTATCTTCTGCACCTCTAACCCTAGAGGGCAGACAAGCTTCTTTGCTTCGTACGTACTCTCGGGCAATTCGTTGTCCTTTGGAAGCATATCCTTTATCATTACCAGCAACTTTCCAAATCCCTTGTCAGATACACCATTCTCTGTCTTCCATTGCAGCAATTCCAGTGTGGTGTCCAGCTTTTTCTTGTCACCTACGCAATTCGGGTACAACAATTTTTTGTGATCCTCTAACATGCGCTGCAACTTCTTCTTCTCCAAATCACTTGCGCAGTTTCTCTTTGCATCGGCAATGGCCCGACCTAGATCATCAACGGGCTCATCTGATGCCTCTTCTTCAGCTTCTTCCCGCATTGCCGGCTCAGCTTCTTCCCGCATTACCGGCTCAGCTTCTTCCCCCATTGTTGTATCATCGTATTCAGGGAACCCATGGCCAGGATAGCTGTTGTCGTCCTCTTCTTCTTCATTGTCTTCCATCATAACCCCTCTTTCTCCGTGCTTGGTCCAAACATTATAATGGGGCATGAAACCGGTCTTAAACAAGTGGACGTGAATGGTTCTTGACGTAGAGTAATTGTGAACATTCTTACAACGAGCACATGGACAAGGCATAAAACCATCCGCCCGCTTGTTTGCCTCAGCCGCAAGCAGAAAAGTATGCACGCCCTCAACGAACTGGGGAGAGCATCGGTCATCGTACATCCATTGCCGGCTCATCTTCATTACACAACACCGAATAGACCAAATTAATACAAGTTCATACATAAAGTTCATACAACACTTAAATGCAACAAACAAATAACTCTCTAGCTAAAGCATTTAAATGCAACAACAAATACGATCAAGATCGCAACTAAGGTAACAATGGATCCAACAGCATAATGATACCAAGCCTCACTATCAATGGCATATTTTCTAATCTTTCTAATCTTCAAGCGCATTTTCTCCATCTTGATCTTGTGATCATCGACGACATCGGCAACATGCAACTCCAATTCCATCTTCTCCCCCTCAATTCTTTTCAATTTTTCTTTCAAGTACTCGTTTTCTCTTTCAACTAAATTTAACCTCTCGGCAATAGGGTCGGTTGGAATTTCAGGTTCAGATACCTCCTAGAAAAAATTTCTATGTCAACTTGATGGGCATAATTTGTCATAAACATGAAATGCAACTAGTTTTAAAAGATAATATACATACCACATCCGAATCATAACAAGGACTAGGGCCGACGGGGACGGATATCAAAACCATGGCACTATATGTATAACAAACAACGTACGGGTAAGATAATTATACGAGTAACTATATATCCAAATCACACACATCAATTTTTATATAAAATTTCATGAACAAGAGGCTCACCACAAGGTGGTGCCGGCGACGGGACGGTGCGGGCGATCGACGATGGCTACGATGGAGATTTAGAAGGCACTAAGTAAACCACACCTACATATGCAAACTAAGTGTTATTTTTGACCTCAAATTGCATATAAATCAAATACTAGCACATATATATATCCTCCCAAATTACTAAACTCACAAATTAATCACTATATAAACCAATGCAAGAGCTAATCTAGCAATGAGAGATGAAAGGACAAAGTTGCTAACCTTTGTGATCATTTGAATGGATGAGGGCCTTCAAATCTTAACAAATTTTAGGCAAATTTTGTGATGAACTTGAGAGGAAGAAGGGAAGAACAGAGGAGAGGGACGGAGAGGGGAAAGGGGGAAGAACAGAGTGCTGGTGGACGAAGGGTTTATATAGGACGACCTTTAGTACTGGTTCGTGCCAAGAACCGGTACTAAAGGGGCTGGAGGGGCGCCTGTCTGACAACATCCTGCCACCACTCTCATTAGTACCGGTTCGTGGCACGAACCGGTGCTAAAGGTTCGCCATGAACCGGTACTAATGAAAGCGGCCCGGCTAGCCGTTGGAACCGGCACTAATGTATACATTAGTGCCGGCTCAAATACAAACCGGCACTAATGTGCTTCACGATTGACCCTTTTTCTACTAGTGATGGTATGACCCGGCCGGAGTCGTAACCCGGCTGGGACTTGGTAAACCGGCGGATGGTAAACCGGCGGATAGTTAAGACAGACAGTTAAGACAGATGGCTAAGACGGACGGTAAACCGGCAGGTGGTAAACCGGCAGGAGTTAAGTCAGATGATAACTCAGCAGGAAGTCATAAACCGGCAGACCATCTTAAACCGGCAGACCATCTTAAACCGGCAGACCATCTTAAGCCGGCAAACAGTGATAACTGGGTTGCCAGGGGTTATGAAGCTCGAGACGTTATGAAGCCCGAGACGTTATGAAGCCCGAGACGCTATGAAGCCCAAGATGTTAAGAAGCCCGTAAAGAGGAGTCAGAATAGTTAAGTCTTAAGTCCGAGTTGGACTCTACATGTAACCCGCCCCTTCAACTTATATAAGGAGGGGCAGGGTTCCCTAAAGAGGGACAAGCAAGAAGAAACAATCTCTAGGGCTAGACACAACTAGGAGAGCCGGTTTACGGCGACTCCCCCGTGATCATGATGAGACCTAGCCTCAAACAACATGTAGGGTTATTACCGGATGATGTTTCCCGGGGCCTGAAGCTGTCTAAATCCCTATCTTGTGTTGTGTCTCTCGATTCCGCTCAACCTCTCTCAAGCTACCACATAGATGCGTTGGCCTCACGACTAAATCCTCACCCTAGGACATCTGCCGTGACAATTTCACAACAGTTGGCGCCCACCGTGGGGCCAGCGCACGGTGGTGTTGAGATTTTTGGAGGGATCTATTTCAGGGATCGAGAAGTTCACAATGTGTTGGATGAAAAAGAGCCGGCGCAAAAGACATCCAGCGAACAGTCAAAAAATTAGGGTTGCAGGTTCAGCGCCCGTTACATGTACCATGATAACTCGCCGAGTCTGAGATTAATTGGGGTAGATCAGAACAATTACTGTTGGTAAGGGTACGTGTCCGGTTTACAGAAAGAAGGAGAGCCGGTTTAAGTACTCCAAGATTATCAATTCTTCTCCAACCTATTTACTGATTAGACACAATTCAAGTCCCGAGGGCATCAACAAACACTGCTACTCCCCAACGCGAAAAGCCACGATGGCAGAGGCCACACATCAAGTCACAAGTACAGACAATAGTGTATTGTTTCCATCACATCAAGTTTCACCCCAATGGTTTCAAATACTAGTACAGCCCAATGGAGAAAGGTACCAAGAGGTTAATTCAAGAATTAAGGGAAGGAAAGAGGACTACGACCCGGAAGTGCTACTACGGAGTACTACTACTAATTTTTGACGACGATATACGGCTGTGTCTTGACACGCTCAGTCCGCCCCGCCGTCATCCCGTCGGCTCGCCTCCATGGCTCGCCCGGCTGCTGTTATCCTAATCCGGTTTTGGCCATCATGATCCAACCATCTCTGCCTCCGTTTCCTCCTACCGCCGCATGTTGAGCTGGCGCTGCTGGTGTGGTCAACGACCGCGCTCCGTGCCGCCTGTCACCTCCTGCTGCTCCCGCATCAGCCACCGTGCCAACCGCCAAGCAAGAATCACCAGATTCTACTGTCTGAGTTGACAAAGTCTGGAGCAACCAAACCAAATTGACATCCTCGAGAGAGACCAAAAACTAGTATGGATACCCGCAAGGAAAGTCACGTGCGCGGCTGACGGCAGTTTTTGAAGGGATGATGCCAGAACTCGGTTTCCGTTTCTGTCTCTAAATCGCCGCCGCACTCCACTTCGCTTGAGTTTCCACTGCGGATGAGTGGCCGTCGGTGCTGCCGCTAAACCGCCTCTGCCTCGGGTTCAAATAATCGTCGCTGCGCCAGAGTCAATGATCCTCGGACGTCGTGGCCTGTCTGAGCCCTTGTCGTGCCGCCAGTTTAAAAACGGTTGTCAACATATGGCTATCGACTTGAGCCACCATCACGGACATGACTCCGTTCCGAATCGCCTTCGCCTTGGTCCGCCCGCTTGAACTCCGAGATACCTCAACAAGTCGCCGCCGGGATGTCCATCCGCCGCGGCCCGACTCTTTCCACATGCATACGCCGCCCTGTTAAACCGTCCTGGAGTGCCATGACCCGCCATTGCCGCGGCCTTGTCTATGACAGCAAGCCGCTTCCGCAAACCGCCGCGACCCTCGGCCGCCTCAAATCGCCACCGTCACTGCGCTAGGACGACCTGGGTCTATTGCAAGATGCAAATCGCACAAGTCATCGCTGCTGGACTCCGCCTCCGCCATGGCCTGCCTGACCCGCCGGGTTCCACCGGGTCACCTTCGCCACTGAACTAGGTCGCTGCTTCAACTGTCGACCTGGACGAGGACTGGGACGGGGGTCGGATCTGGATTACGCTGCCGTCGCCCCGTTCCGAGCCGCCCTGCAACCCTGCCGACCTCACCGTGGCTCACCTCTGCTGTAACCCGCCTCGCCGCTTCAACTGTCGCCGGCGCGTCCACATCTGTCACTGTGCCACGGCCTCGCCACACCTCCAGTCTTGAGGCCCCTGCCGCCTCGTCGTTGTGGCTGCTTCACTGGCCTCGCCTCCACCGTGTCACTGTCACCTCGTCTACCCCGAGTCGGCCTCGAACCACCGTGCTGTTGAGCCGCCCGGCCTTGTCCTCTTCCTTTGTTGCAAGCCGCGATGGCCTCGGGCCCGACCTCGTGTCACCTGCCGCCATCTCGGCCTTGGGCCAATTCGGCCGCGCCCCTCGACAAGTCGCCGTTGTCGGCCCGCGCCTCAAGCCGCCGCTGATACGGCCTCGAGCTGTTACCTCTGCAGCTTTAACTTTCGTTGACTTCTGTTGCTTGGTTGAGCCGGCCCTGCCACCACCAAGCCGTCTGGTTTCAAATCGACCCCATGACTTCATTCATGTCTGCACCTTCGCTCTTGTGCCGTCGAACCGAGCCATTGCCTCTGCTGCCATGGCCTGCTGGCGTGTCTCCGTTGCTACCTTGTATCTTAAACCGGTTACAAGATGCCTCGCCGGTGCCCTTCGCCCACTTGGTTCTTTTGCCTTGGAGTGATTTGAAGTCAGCAGTTGAAGTGAGATAATTTTGGTAAAGATGCCTGCCATGCTGCGGTGCCTCAGCTATCTGAAGGTGTCCCAGTGTTCCATGCTACAAGTGATAGAAAGAAAAGCTACAAATATCTCTAGTTTTCACTTTGATGGTGGACAAGTCACTTTAAAGATTAATTAAATTCACCGGAACAAAACGACCAATGCCAGTACACTAATGTGGCCTGTCTTGCTGCGCCCACTGTTTCCTTATACAGCGCCTCAAGCTGTCGTTGGTAGGTCGCCGGTTTATTGCTGCTGCTCCCATTAGCTCGACTTGTTTCCACCGGGCTAAGCTTGCCTTTGCCACGACCCGCCCACATGTGCCAGTCTCCAGGTTATACAAACTACGGCGAACTCTGGCAAGGCCCTTTCACAAAAGTTCTTGGTTATCTACAGACGCCATATAATGATCATCTGATGCCTAAAAATCAGGTGATATTTATCTTACATATTTTATTAAGTACATGTTGATTTCCTTCGACAAACGACTACTCCGCCCTGCTGTATTTTTTGTACGCAGGACAATGATTCACTACAAATGTGGTTTATACCACGGATACGGAGCACGTACTGGCAGCATTGCACCTGGTATTCGTCCGTGCCTCATTACTCGGTAAATGCATGTGCGCAAGCTGCCGCTCTTGCGGCCCAGACTACTTCAACTCACCGGGACCGTCCCTGCGAATTAACTCGCTCGTCCGCGCCAGCTTACAATGCCGCGGTTGACTCATCTGTCCGAGCTGCCTCTGATGCTGTGGTCATCTTTGTCGTCCGTCTCTCGCGGCCTGGTCTACATCAACACACCGGGCCGCACCTGTCTGCATGAGCTATTTATTGCGTATGAGCAAGTCACAACTTGGGTAGCCCCATTTTCTTTCAACAAATTGGCGGCAAGTTATCATCAGCCACCGTCTGCACTGATGGTTCAGTGGACATGCACACAAATCGCTGCCACTACAATTTGGTCAACTTCAAATAGCCAGTTGGAAGGAACGATTGGCCGAGTTGCTGACACGGCTCATACGGGATCATTTATAACCCGCCGCAGTCACCTCAGCCTTCTGTGGATTTACATCGCGTTATCAACACCAATGATATATACCTTCTGCTATGGTCAAAGTACGGAGAATCTCAAGACAACTCCTTGAGTCATCTTAAGACTCGGGGGCTACGATGATATGACGCAGCAAGTCTTGCCAGTTTCAGCAAATTCAAGTGCCCCAGGATGTTGAAGGGAAACCCGGTCCCGGAGGCTACTATTATATAGATAAAAATTTAAAGGCCGTCAGAAATATTCTGGCTCACAATGATGCTTCCGGTTTATAGTCCGGTTTAAGGGGAATCCCGTCTCTCACACAAAGTTGAAGCCCTTAGTATCTGGTTCAAATCCGGTTTAAAGAGGAAACTAACCCTTGCAAAGCTCTAAAGCGCTCAAATCCGGTTTAGCAATGTCCGGTTCAAAAAGGAATTAACTTCTCGCAAGTTCGAGTTGAAAGCCCATCAGAAAATCTCTGGCTAAAAATGAAGAATTCCGCTTTACAGTCCTGTTCAAGGGAAAGATGTCTCCCACAAAGCTTTAAAGCTCTCAAATACGGTTCAAAATCCCGGTTCAAGAAGAATTTATCTCTTGCAAGAAGTTAAAGGTTGTCGAAGAGGACCTTCTGCCATGATGCACGGTTCAAACATGGGTATCCTGCCTTATTGGCTTATCATATTATTGATCAGTTCGGGGCTTGGTCATGTCTGAACCATAGTCACACCTCTTGATCGGCGCAATGCCACATCATCACTTGGGGGCTTGGTCGTGTCCGAACCATAGCAATACCTTTTGATAGGCGCAATGCCACAACATCACTTGGGGGCTTAGTCGTATCCGAACCATAGCCACGCCTCTTGATCGGCGCAAAGCCACAACATCACTTGGGGCATGGTCGAACCCGAACCATAGCTACACCTCTTGATCGGCGTACTGCCAATGCATCATTTGGGGACCTGGCTGACTCGAACCATAGCTACGCCTTTTTGGGGGCTTGGTCGTGTCCGACCATGGTAATACCTCTTGATCGGCTTAAAGCCTCGATTACAATGGTTTTATTTTTTCCTTTGCTTGCGTTCTGTTCTCTTTTTGATAAAGATTTTTTGTTGTTTTCTCAAACCGGCATTAATAATCCGGTTCGACTGTCAATTACAAGTTGTCAGTACATGATTAAATTATAATCCGGAGACTATCAGCCCGGTCTGGTTTCGACTATAAGTCACCACTATATATTTGGATTGCGCCATTGAAATCATGCGCTCATAAATTATTGGATTATATTATTCAAATCTTCAAATAGCCAACATGGCTGGATTTTATTATGGTTATCAGTAACCAGTATTATGATTAAGGTTTTCAAAGTCGCTTTAGCGCAATGGCTATTATATTATCAATGGATATGATTTATTTTACAATTGAAGGAATAGTCCCAAGTCGCTGCAGGCTTACAACCCGGCACTTGGGGGCTACATTATTCAACTCAAGATTATATCAAATATGCAAGTCTCATGTCGCTGCAAGCATGCACCATGACACTTGGGGGCTAATGCAAAGTATTTTTATTAGTCTTATTGAAAGACCCGACTCATTACATCATAATGAGCCGGCCCTTGGGGGCTACCAATTGCTCCTGTCAGCAATCCAAGGTACACAAATTTTCATCTATTATTGAAGGATCCACTGCTCAGTTGGTAAGGCACAAAGCTCTCAACCTTGTGGACGTGGGTTCAAGCCCCATGATGGGAGTTACCTCATATAATGTTATTCTCAATGAAGTATATATAAAAAGTCCCAACTCAAAATTATCTTATTGAGCCGGCCCTTGGGGGCTACACCTTGCTGTTAAAGTCTACATGATCATATTTTCAAAAGTCCCTGCTCATTATTTGCATAATAACCCGACCCTTGGGGGCTACACTGGTTGAAGTTTTTAAGAGCATCAAGAAATTACAAGTCCCAGGTTGTTGCAAGCATGACAACCCGGCACTTGGGGGCTACATATGTGGAATACTCAGTTCTGACTAGTGATTGAGATGAACAACCTGGATTTCTTCAAGCTTGTGACATTCATATTGAAGCAAACCTTAAGCTGTTACTACGTTACCTTCTTAAGATTTGAGGGCTACAAGTGATAGGTATATAAGAGGTATATTTTCAAAAGCTGATGTTAACAAACAGTTATGATCCGGTGCCATCAATATTTGTAAACCGACAAAGTTCTACATTCTTAACCGGCTGAAGATCAGATGAGTATTTCAAAGACCAATATTTTTGTTAAGCATTGGGAGCCGAGTCAAAGAAGTTATTCTTCACAATATTTCTCTGTGACAAACCAATGTCAGCAAATTGATTATGAAGCTAGCCTACTGACCCGGATTTTCTAGAAGGAAATGACAAGGATTTAAAGAGGATCAGGATCAGTTTAACATGGATAAATCCAAATTAAACTGGGGGATAATGTCGGGGATATACCCCGTGGTATGACCCAGCCGGAGTTGTAACCCGGATGGGACTTGGTAAACCGATGGACAGTTAAGACGGACAGTTAAGACAGATGGCTAAGACAGACGGTAAACCGGCAGGAGTTAAGTCAGATGATAACTCAACAGGAAGTCATAAACCGGCAGACCATCTTAAACCGACAGACCATCTTAAACCAGCAAACAGTGATAACTGGGTTGCCAGGGGTCATGAAGTCCGAGACGTTATGAAGCCCGAAACGTTATGAAGCCCAAGATGTTAAGAAGCCCGTAAAGAGGAGTCAGAATAGTTAAGTCTTAAGTCCGAGTTGGACTCTACATGTAACCCGCCCCTTCAACTTATATAAGGAGGGGCAGGGCTTCCCAAAGAGGGACAAGCAAGAAGAAACAATCTCTACGGCTAGACACAACTAGGAGAGCCGGTTTACGGCAACTCCCCCGGGATCATAATGAGACCTAGCCTCAAACAGCATGTAGGGTTATTACAGGATGATGTTTCCCGGGGCCCGAAGCTGTCTAAATCCCTGTCTTGTGTTGCGTCTCTCGATTCCGCTCAACCCCTCTCAAGCTACCACATAGATGCGTTGGCCTCACGACTAAGTCCTGACCCTAGGACATCTGCCGTGACAATTCCACGACACCGTGGTTCTATCGTACCAATTCATGCGATGGCCCGTTGCATGGCTGATCCCAATGCTGGACAAAGGTTCTACGGGATCGGTGTCACCGTTGTAAATGTTGTGCAAATTGATGTTGGTACCCTCCCGTACATATGCAAGCCAATCTCCACTCGCACCGAGCCTCCAAGGAACATCAAGATGCATTTGTATGAGTAGTTTATCTTGTGAGAGAAAAGGATGAACGAGGGAAGGCCTCTAGAGATAGAGATAGACACTACTACTACCAATGTGCTGGCCCGTGCGTTGCAATGGATCCAAAGTAGTAGAATAATACTTGTTCACGTGCTTGAAATATAAACACTCTAGTTTTGATATAGATGTGTCAGCAGACATGACAGCTTGTCCATGGAAGTTGAACCACGACGACCATCACGTTTCTTATTTCTACCACTGCCACACCCACACGCGATTCCCACGACGCCGCTCCAACCCTACCTGTAAGCACGACGTCCCCCGACGTGGACATGGATCCTCTGACATGGCTATCACTGCCTTACCCTGCCTTTCCTTCGCTGACTGGTGGGACCCACACTTGCGGGTCCCACATGTCAGTGATAGAATGGTAGGATTGTTCACGTCAGGGGATCCTCATCCCCCCAATGTGTGCCTCATCCCTCTCAGCCCCACCGCTCCTCTGCCTTTGTGTGCATGACATGCGGGCCAGCTGAACTGCGGCGACCATCAACTTTCGACCATAGCCACACCCGATTGGACGCGGTTTGCCTGCTCCGCTGCTGTGCTCCGATCCGTACTCCCGCACCATCGAATTTTCATCCAGCGGCTATGACACATTTATTCCCGGGCATCAATCCTCAGCTGGAGTACTTCTGTACTACACGTAGTACCCGCCGGTGTGGCCATCTACGCCTCATAACGCCCCGACGCCCAGCTGTGGCACCCTCGCCACGACCACGCCACCACCGGCCGGTTCATCTCAAACGAGTGAGTCGCGAACCACACCACCACCATGAGAATGACATGCGGGCCAACCACATTTAAGGTCCGCATGTCATTGACTCATAGTCCGGGCACTAAGCAACTGAAGTTCGGTCCCGTGGGCCCCGAGAGGGAAATGTAACTCCTGCGGTAGGCCTTGTGGTGCTCCCGCAGTACGAGCTCGTGCCAAACCCGGAATTTGTTTCTTACTACTACTAACTACTAGTAAGGTACACGTGCATTGCACGCATGAGATTCTGGTGGTTTGTGCATTATGCTTCTACATGTCGAGTCTTCTAGATTCTACATGTGGCAAAATCTGGTGGAATGTAGATGATATCCAACGGCCAGTAGTGCTCGGATTTGCCATCTTTGTACCGTCGGATTGGCTTCATCCAACGACCAACTTTCAAAGTTATGGTTTGGTTTGCAGCCTAAGGTTGCCACGCCTAAGCTTAGGCGTGCCACAAGTGTGTTTGGTTGCATTCTCGTCTCAGCATAGTTGTTCCCTCTTCATGCATGCTCAACTCAACACCCCTCTTCATGTATGCTCTCTTCATGCATGCTTCTAGTGTATTTGTGCTAATCTAGTGTGGACTCATGCACCCTCCATACACTCTACCAAACACCCAAAAGTGGGTCGAGAAGGGAACTCTTGGGATCATGCACCCTTCATACACCCTACCAAACACACCAGGCATGTGTTTGGTTCATTGCTACACTTGTGGCTTGCCACACTTTTCTAGCTACATGGTCCACATGTCATAGACTCAACTTCTTGCCAAATCTTGCCACACTTGTGGTGGCCATTTTGTTAGCCACATTTTTTGTGGCAGACACACTTTGCCTAAGCTTAGTTGTGGCAAAGTTAGTCATGAATGAAGTTCAACCATGGAGTCTTCTAGATTCTACATGTGGCAGAATCTGGTGGAATGTAGATGATATCCAACGGCCAGTAGTGCTCGGATTTGCCATCTTTGTACCGTCGGATTGGCTTCATCCAACGACCAACTTTCAAAGTTATTCACACACATATAGGGGGTATAGATATATATGTGCCGGCCCGTTGCAATGGATCCAAAGTATATCTGTTTAGTGGAGTGCACTCTAAACACATTATCTATTTATTTTTCTCTAACTTTTCGTAGCCATGCAACCAAGCCACATAAGCTTCATGGGTGCCCCCCACATCATATTATTCATACTACATTGACTAAGAAAAGATAAATCACCCAAAACAAGATCTTTCTGTTTTTTGTTCCTACGATGCGGTGTCGTGCACGTACCTACTAGTTGTATAGTGGTAGTAATAGTTGTATAGTACAAAATTGGTACTAGTAGGAGTAGAGTAGTACGGAATGCTCCTACTCTATCAACGAGCCCCATCTGACACCGAATTTCTTGGCTTCCGTGCTACAGCTAGATCTTCCCCTCATTTCTGTTTTCCAACCCGGCGGCGGGCGGGGTGCGGTTTGCCAATAGCACTACAACAAAAACAGCCAGTAGACACGCCCGATTTCATAGCTAGCGACGTGTTATTTCATCTCTAGCCAACTATAGAGCCGTTTTAGTAAAGCGTCCTTGGAGCGTCTCCCCACGAACCGTCTCAAACGGATAGACACACTTGCCAAGCGTGTCTTACATGGAATGAGACGCTTTCTTGGGACGTTCAAAATCATGTCTACATGTAGACACGTTGTCTTAGGCATGCTCAAAAATCGTGTCTACATGTAGAGACGTTAGCTTAGGCATGCTCATATTACGTCTCTACTCATAGACACGTTTCATTCGCCTCTTGTACTCATCTCTAAATATCCATAAGAATATTTATACTAATGGAATATTTTACTTCAAATATTATTTGATTAATTTTGATTTTGTTTCATCGTTTCAAATGCAATTATTTTTGTGTCATGGTTGCACATGCAAATTGGTCAAATAATATTGTGATATGAAGGCATCATTCCACTTCATAGATTGCATTTGCAAACATTGGCAACCTCGGTAACAACATCCAATGCATTTAGCACGAACAATGTCTCCACTAAAAGTACGTTGACTTCACAGCAAAATAATATCAAACATTCATATGAAACATGCAATGTTGAAAATAAATAAGAAAAGATCCTATAGACTGGAACTATTTTTCTCTATGAAGCTAAAATCTATACATAATCCAGAATATTTGTTCGTTCAAAGATTGATTCATCAACTGCTCCTGACTCGTCCAGTGCACCCCCTTTTCAAATCCTCAACTAACTAGCCACTCCTAGCTCCTTTAATGCACTCACTTTTCAACTCCTCACAACCCTGAAAAGGAGAATGAACACCATTCACATGAACATATGTTTATAGAGAACTGCAAGATAAGAGATTCTTTGATGAAATTATAAGAAATGAATCATACCAATGCTTTGTGGTTATGCTGGAGTTGGCTTAACTATTTTTACCTAAAAACCAGAAAGATTCAGGATAAATAACATATCACACATGTGCAGATTGGAGCATACACAATGCTTGAATGAAAACATACTTACATGTGAGCGAGGCCAAGCAATAATAGAACCCATAGCATCCCTTACTGTTTGGAATTTTTCATATGGTCTAACTACTTTCTCATCTCCTAGATATGTACAGCCGCGAATAAGAACTGCAACGTATTGCACTCCAAGCATGTTTCCTCCAACCACATGTTTTCTCTTTACTCACTAAAGTTCCTTTGGCCACGAGTTTGTCTTTATTTCTCGAGTTCATTGAATACAACACAACTTCAACTTTATCCATTTTTTTAAGAAATGAAACATTTGTTATTGATGAACTTGAGAAGATTTTATTTTACACAAATAAGAACAATTTCAAAAATAATTAGACCAACTATCTATTATACAATCATTGTCATTTGGATATGTAGCCTATATGTACCTGCTTAGCGACTTGGTGATGACCACATGGCTTGGTTGCATTGTTATTTTGAGCATTATCATTCTGCAATTAAATAGGAATACGCATGAAGTGAGACACATGATCAACTACAATGAAGAATGATAGTTTTGAAGAGTTCCGATACATGCACCAAGGAGCCTTATTCTACATGTACTTTTGGTCTGCACATTTCGCTATCAAATTAGATTAAGGTCCTATTACAAAATTATTTATTGTGAAAACTAAGCATGAATTCAGTATGCAAACAAATGAAGTTGACGTCATGTAAATTTATACACTTAAAACAGAATTCACCTAATATTCAAGGCCAGGTGTTCCTCAACATCTATGCAGGGTTTCCACCAAAAAGAACATGTATGAAAGATTGGTATTTTATAGTACTCATGTATTATTTCAGAAGTGATTAATTAGTTTATTTGAATAGGAGATCTGTTGGAGCAACAATGATATGTGTGTGACTAACTTTTGGTTCCATCGGGCCAAATCATGTTACTCTTGTATGCAATACAATTTTAGTACTTGGTTAAATCTGACTTATGATCTGCTAGTAGTGTCACGATAGTATCTGAAACGAGCTTATCAAAATGGGATTGGTATTTCATAATAATGTCATTTACCTTGCACTTAAATACAAAATTAGACAACCTTGTGTACAATCATTGTCATTTACATATGTAGCATAGGTTTACCTGCTTAGCGACTTGAAGTCGTAAACTTGGTTCAGGACCGCCTTGCTGCACGGGAAGATTATTTTCAGCATGGGCATTCTGCAATTTAATAGGAGAAGGTGTCATCGGCATCATTGATAAAAAGTTGGATAAATACTGGCAGGTTATAGGTTAAGATTACTAGGACGGTATATACGAACCCAATCAGGTTATAGTTTCTAATTAAAGGTTACTATTTCACAAAGTTTTAACTTGATGATAAGATAGCTTTCCAATATTTGACTAGTATAAGGGTTCAATCAATAACAAAATTACTGGCAGGAGATAATTGATAACTGAGTGCCGGTTAGTTGGCACACCTTAGTGATCACATGTTCATGTGGTAAAGGCGCACTGCCACAACCCTCTTTTGATTTGGTTTGTTGCAGCTCCTATTAAAGCAATAGTTGTAAGACATTAGAATGGACCTGCATTAAATAGTACATGAAAAGCCCATTACATTACCTGCATAGTAGTTCGTGGCTCCTGCACATCGAGACTTACAAATTATCTTGATTTGGCTAGTGGATTCATGAGATCTTCCTAGTACTATATTATCAATCTCTGGAGGACCTTGCAGATTTTCTTCACCAAGCTGCACATGTTCTGGATCATGCATTGTAAGTTCCAAGTCCTGTAGTCGTCTTGGTATCCTTGCCATTGTTAATCTGCCAAAGTAACAGAAACTACAGATCTCAACCAAAAGTTCAGTGCGGCATAGCATGTATAGAGAGAAAATGCCGCATTCTATAGCAATTCACATGATCGAAATGACCGGTCATCAAGTAGCTAGTATGAAACTAGTTTCACATGTTTGATTGTCTTCTTCTCACAGCTTATGAATCCAACGATGACCTTACTCATGTCCCATTTTCAAGTCTTGCTAATAGAATTGATTAGAAGTGGTATAGAATACTAAGTGTGCATGCAACCTATGATGGATTAGATGTGGCTGACATACTGCATTCTTTTGGCTGATGGAGGAAAGCTTAGATGTGGGCCAGCTGTGTAAAATTGGACTCCCATTCCAAAAGATAATACTACTAGTACTACACAAATAACAAGATGGACTCATCGTGTGCGTGTATAACATACATACACAAATGATATGACCATTATGTACTAACTAAAGGCCATAGTGGAGCGGCACCATCATGTCCTTGAAGTTGGTAGCGGTTGGGGCAGATTAACAGTGCAAGTGGTCAAGCAAAGTGGCTGCAAATACACAGGGATTACCTTATCTGAGGAGCAACTTAAGTACTCCCAAAACAAGGTGAAATAATTTGGCTTAGATGTAACTTCATCATTACTACACATGGGAATTCATGATGTTCGGTCGATTAAAATTTTCTTATATATTAGTCATAATTTTTATACGTTTAGTAATCTTAATGAGCAAAAATTTGAAGAATTGATTATGCCCATCAATAGGAAATGATGCCCACATCTGTCTACATAGACTAAATAATCTTCTACATTCATTATACCGGCATATAACAGTTGGGATTAAATCTATGATAAGACTGGCTGACACATAATATTTTTAGCAAAAAAAAACATGCAAGCAGCAAATCAAATATCAAGCATGCAATGAGATTTAATTCTGCCTAGAAGTTACGCTAATGCACACCAGCACAGGAAGAATATGAAAGAAACAGTCACCCGTGTAGTGATTTCGCTAGTACAGGTGATGTGGCTTAATGTGCATTAATATTTACTCTGCTCCTACCATGGAGCAGAGCTCCTGCAGTTTGCACAACCGGACAACAAACCTCCCTTTCAGCATTTTCTCAAAACTGGTTCGCCCTCTAGGTGTGAGTCTTCTCTATCAGTTGCTCTATGGACTCCACCGTCGGATGGATCGGTTGTTATTAACGTGGATGCTGCACTGTTCTCGAGCTCACAAAGGATGGGGATCGCAGTCGCAATACGGAACCACAACGGAGAATGCTTGTTGGCCTGTAACAAGCAGTCTGAAGTGATCATGACGCCTGAACTTGCTGAGGCATTGGTGCTGCCTTTAGGGATCGATCTAGAGTAGGGATGGTGATTGCTGACATTAAATCGTTGGCAGCAAGTTTTCAAGCTTGCTCTTTTATTCCTGTAAAACGTTTGACGAATGTACCAGCAGACAAACTAGCTTGTAGCTGTGAGCATCCTCCTAGTCAGATCTATCGTGGTCTAATCCCTGAACTTATTAGGAATAGTCTATGTACTGATGTTGCTATCTGTATAAACTGATGTTACTCTAAAAATTCAGACAGCAAACCTTTACACCGATTAGGCATGATGGCTGCTGTACCAACGTGCTTGCTCTGCTTAATATACCTGTAAGCTGAAGACGTTTGAACCGGGCAAACCCCCTTTCCATTACTTAGAACGGAAATACAAAGTTCGACGGAAAGTCCAAGAACAGGGAGAAGGGGAGAGCGAGTTCAACGCATTGCTAGGAAACCCACCACACTCGCCCGCCATCGAAACGAGTGTTATGGGGCGAAAACCTAAGCAGCACCAAAATGAGACTAGCCCTATTACAAAAGCAGAGTTTGAGCGATCTCACACAGTATCTCAAAACGGAGTTAAAATAGTCTTAGTAACAAAACAACCACCACAGGAGATCTTCATCGAAGTAGTCGCGCAGATGAAGAGACGAGACCGAAACCAGCGCTGCACATCACTTGGACGCCTCGCAGGCCCTCATCAGCAGCACTGTCCCGTTACGAATCATCTCAGCACCCGCTCGAAGTTGCTTGATGTCTTCCCCCGCCTGCAAACCTGCCCAATATAAGAGAAAAGACACTGCCGTAAAGACGATCTCAAAAGGAGATTTGATCATTTTTTCTCAAACGTAGCTCTGTTACGAGCCAACCAGATGGCCCAAGTGACCGCCCCAAGCGCCACAGTATAAAAGAATTCGTATCCAGGTAAGAAAGAGTAGCACCAAACAAAAAATTGCCAGTAATTGCTAGGGCACAAATCTGTCCCAAGCGTGACCCCAATCGACCGCCAAACAACCTTAGCTACAGAGCAACCAAAGAATATGTACTCTGCTTAATATACCTGTAAAAATTCAGACAGCAAACCTTTACACCGATTAGGCATGATGGCTGCTGTACCAACGTGCTTGCTCTGCTTAATATACCTGTAAGCTGAAGACGAAATTGCTCGTTGCAGAAGACTTCCTCGACTTCCCGCCCAATCGCCGCCGTTGCCCAAATGCACACGCCGGCCGGTCTCTGTCCCCCAACCTCCACGGCCTCCAATCGCCCGCCGCCCGCTGAGTATCCGTCAGATCGCCCACCAAACTAATGGATCTCTGTTCATCTGATTGAGGTGATGCACATCAGCGGCCAGCGGGTTGGAGGGATCCCATTAGATGGATAGCGATGGATTAGGAGGTGGAAGAAGAGGAGAAGTGGAGAGATGGCGGCGTGAGTGAGGAGAAGTCGAAAGAGGGCGGCGTGGCGGAGTGATTTACGGGGATTTTTTTTTCAATAATAAGAGCGCTGGCGTGCTATTTCCTGGCGGCAAATGGAAAATAGTTGTGCCAAACGCCCAAATGATTTCCTCCAACAAAAAATTTAGAGAAAAATGATTTCCTCCAAATGAAATGCGGAAAACTAAGTATGTATCATTAGAAAAAGCCTATTTTATTTTTGTTATACACAAACAACCAAAAAATGGGCCAGGTCACCTCCTCTATTATTATTGCTATTAGCATATACATCGTAATGCGGTCCATCGGCGGCCTTCCACCACTGGAGGGACGACAACGACGACGACGATGACAACATGGATGAGGACGACGATGCGGAAGGACAGGGCGGTCATGCATATGAGGTGATCATCGGAGCGGCAGAAAGGCGTGACAGCATGGCAGCCCTGCTCGGCCGCCACCTGGCGCTTGCGAAGGAGCCGCTCCGCTTCCTCGCCTTCGTGGTGGTGAGCGAGCGATCGCTAGACTAGGCCTCTGCGAGGTCGGGTCCGCATGAAACTAGGCTGTTGCCTCGTCGGCCTCCTCTTAATTTTAAATCCGTTCGAAAAAAACGATGAAGTGATCACATGGTTGTCCTTTTGTTAAAATTTCATAATCCATTTGGATACTTATTTGGGTTCAATTTTTTTTGGCCAAATAGGCAGTGAATTGGTTTTCCAATTTTATTTTTTATTCATTTCAGCAAAAATAATTGAAAATTTCCCAGAGTAATAATCATATGGTTGTCATTGTGTAAATAATTCATAATTTTATGGACACTTTGTTTTTCGGTTCAAGTTTTAGGCCAAATTTTCGGTTCTAAATTTGGCAGCTGGTACTGAAATGGTAGAAAAATGCTGCCAAATTTGGTAATGTTGGACCCACCATTTGGATCCCAGCAAGGTAAAAAAAAATCTACAATCAGAACAAAATGACTTGGTCCATGGACATCACAGAATGTTTATCTCTAGACTGCATTGCCAGTTTGCCACTTCTGAGTTCTGATAGTCAATAGTCTTAGAAAATTGCACTTGTGACATTGTGGCAACACATTTGACAATGGCCAGACAAAAGCACATCAGTCTGATAAAACCTAAGTTTCTTACATTCAAACACATATTAATTCCATTTAGCTGAACTACGCACCTCCCAATTATGCAGTCATGTAAAAAACGAGTGTCGAAGGCATGATCTTAAAAAGAAGAATTCACAAATGTATATTCAACATTTCTCAGCCATGTAATATAATAACACCAGATAACTGTAACACGTGGGAATAATCAATAAACCAAAGCTGATACTTCACTTTCCAGAACAGAAATTCTGCAGAATCAACTTGCAATTAACAACCACGTACACTTGGGATGTGCCCTGAATTAGTACGAAAAAATACAACCATAAACTATAATAAAGCATTCTGACTTTGTGCTTGTAAACCACTACTGAAACCATAACTAAGATTGTACTCCCTCCGTCCCAAAATTCTTGTCTTAGATTTGTTTAAATACGGATGTATCAAGTCATGTTTTAGCATTAAATACATCCGTATCTAGACAAATCTAAGACAAGAATTTTGGGACGGAGGGAGTAGTTGCATGCAAAGAGAACCAAAATCACAATGCTCTAATCTGTTTCACCCGATGATTCTTTCAACACCCATGTCAAAAAGATCACAAGGCCTGACTTCCACTACTACATTCCATAGTTCAGCTTTTGGATCTTGAACATAGAAAACCTACTGCACTTGGGAGGAAAATACAAAAGGATCATCCTCTAGCTCATCTCATGTGTGTATTTTCCCAGACTTGTTCACAAGATGAACCCAAACTCATCCGTTTGAATGCCAACTTTATGGTAGACATCATACCAATCACAATTAAAGAACACCACCTTGTAATCATTGTATGACAATTTAAAGATGTCACTTAATCTGCCATAATATCTAACACCATTTTCTGCAATGTTCACTACACCACTATTTTGTGTGACATGCCCTGACTCATGACTCATCGTGTGGAACCTGAAGTTGTTGATGACATAGCCACTATAGCGCACCCCGTATCTGTTGGGTTTTGCAGCCAAAGCTCTTACCTTTTCTGTAATAGTTGGTCCATCACTTTGTAAAACCTGTATGTACAATTAGTTAAATTCAAGTGCCTATATAATTCAGAGTACATGAATACGGTAATTAAAATGTACCTTTTGTTCCAACTAGCCAGCAAAGTTGAAAAGGATATTAAGTAGACTCATTAACGAGTCAGATAAGTCATCATTGAACAGGAAACATAGACCATATGTGATGATCTACAATACAAGATTGAAACTTAAGACCAATTTAACACCCTAGTTTGGTTAAAAGCTTACTTTGACACAGCTAAGCCAAAAGTAGTAATTATTACCCCTCAGGACAGAGTGTGGCTTGCCACAAAAGTGTGGCCAAAATATACTCCTTAATCAAGTGACTAGTAAAGTCGCAAGCCACAACTGTGTCAGCCAACCGAACATTCACTCACCTCAGAAGGTGATGTGTGCCTAACCATAGATCTGGCAACATTTGGCTAGAAATCAAACAGTCCCCAAGTGACTGGCAGTTGTTGAAGGGTAGCCGGTCGCATATTTTTTCAAAGTTAGCAAGCAGGGCCTAAGAGAGTAATTATCAAACAGTGCATTCTAAATTTCTAATGCACACGATCAGTTGCTGCATGTGTTTACACCTTCAGGAAAAAGAGATTTTTAGGATACACTACCACTTGCCTCATTGGCGCATGGTAGGATACGCTGAAAAGACAACTTGGGTGAGTGGCACTTGCTGATTTATTTATCAAAAATCCTGGAAGACTGCAGCTACTTACTTGCATTATTGAAGTTGCTGTGTTCTTCAGTGTTATAAGCATGATTCAGCTTCATACATGCTACATATATTGTTTCAGTACCGAATAGGTTGTCCACTTTACGTGCAATGCTTGATACTTTTGGACAAATGGTATATCCCTCGGTGAGGAGCAAGACAGCGAGGTTGCACCAGAATCCAATTAAAACATTTTAAGTGTCTCTATGTTCACCAGGACAACCAGAAAATGATCAAAAAGTCAAAGGCAAAGCTTAGTTCAGTTCAGTTCATCCTAGCATATGGGTCTGCTTCAAAAATATGGTGAAAACTACCTTTGGCAGACTTCATTAAGAATATATCATCAGTATGCCTAGAAAAAAATAGCGCAAGGGAAAAACTTAGCGTCCATAAGGCTATAGCTACCTAAAAATATACTAAATCATACAAAATAAGTCTCAATTGCACCATAAATTAGAATTTAAACTCAATTCTTAATGATACAACAAAATTGATAAAAACATGCCGAAAACTTCAATAAAAAGTATGAGATACAAACGAGGTACTTTCTCGAGTTGAGATTGAAGGCGGGTTGTTTGAAGCCAAAGACAGTGGTCCGATCTATGGTTGTTCCAATTTGTGGAGTTGATTCAGTCCAACTGAAACACCGGGTGTTGAAACTTCCAATGAAATATGTCTTCCTCTTCTATTTCTACAGAATGAAATGAAATTGATACTAAAATGCATTCCCTTCCAAATCAACAATACATTATACATATACACAGTCCCCTGCATATACGCTGATACACAATTTTTCAGTTCCAATTTAATTTCATTTTCATCATACACTGATAGGAAGAACAGAAGAGAGAGATTTCTCAGAAAATTACCCCCGTCCAGTCTGCTTGCTGTTTGTTGACAGCAAGTCCTGGGCAGCAGAGTCCGGCCGAGCAGGCGAGCAGCCCGGGATTGGCCGGAGCAAAGCAACAGAGCAGGCGCGGCGGGCGGCGGCCCCCGGCTGGAGCAGGCGTGGAGCAGCACATCCGTGGCGACCAGGCAAAGGGCCGAGGACGGCCGAGGAGTGCCGGAGCAGAGGGGCTAGGGGCAGTCCTTGCGGAGGGCATTCACCGGCGGCGGACGTAGCGCACTGGCAGGACCAGTTGCAGGAGGCAGGAGATGGAGTTGGTCGCTGGAGGCTGTGGAGATTGGGACGGGGCGCAGGGGTGGAGGAGGAGCCAGCCCGGCGGCGGCGGCGGCATAGATGGGCGGCTCGGGACGTGGCGGCGGACAAGGTGAAGGAGGTCGCGCGCTGAGTTCGGTACGTGGGCTCATTTTACTGCATAGATGGGCCTGGCAATTTCCTTTTTCTGCAAAAAATACTTTGGTTTTATTATTTATTTGTTAAACTCTTCCATGTATCCTAAAACGTCTCAAAAATCGTCTGTACCTATTTACACATGTAAAATATAATAAATGAGATATACCCTAAAAATAAGATTTGTGACGGTACTTAAATCGTCTCAAAAAGCATGCCTACATATTAGATACTTTCAGTATAGGGACGAATATAAAAGCGTCTTCCAATAAACGTGCCTACTGACATGTTTTGTTGTAGTGTAGTCGGTTTGCCCAATGGCGGTCCCACATGAAAGTGAAAATGCTAGGCAACATGCCTTCCCTAAGCTATGTGTCGTGCCAGACGGGCCGTGGAGTACTCCCGATTCCCGGGCGTGTGTTGGGGGAGTGCGACGCGAACGCGGCAGGCCTTTTCCTTTTACTAGCAATGTGCCCGTGCGTTGCGACGGATCCAAAGTAGTAGAATAGTAGTACTTGTTCACAAACTTGAAAGAAATCACTCTTGTTTTGATATACTCCTAATATATTACTCCCTCCATTCCTAAATATTTGAGTTTTTAGAGATTTCAAATGGACTATCACATACGGATTATATAGACATATTTTAAAGTGTAGATTCACTCATTTTGCTCCATATGTAGTCACTTATTGAACTCTCTAGAAAGACAAATATTTAGGAACGGAGGGAGTACTTTTCACTCAAAATATATTTCTGAGGCTGTTTTGATGAGGTGGGGGAGGGATGTGGTTGCTTTCAAGATAATAAGGGGTTTTCTACAAATTGGAGCAGAGAAGTGGGCTATTGTTGCAAAAATGCCACAACTTACCTCACAGCCGTTAAATGCAAATCTAATGGTCAGAAATGACGGATGGCAGACACACCACCATCACCAACTGAGTCTTTTATAGCAGTAGGAGTAGAGAAACATGTATAAATTGTAACATTTTGGTTCTACTCCTTGGCACGATCGATAGATAGAAATAACAATTGGAAACGCTAGGGCGGGGCTATTTCCGCCAGATAAGCAGGGTACATAGTAGCTAGGTTGGCGCATCGTCGGTTTGTTCACACCCGGTCCGACATGTTCTAGTGTTTCTAGCAAGATGCCCGCACGTTGCACGAAGTTGATGGAAAAGGTAAGCACAACTTATAAATTGACGGATGGAGTACTAGTTACGGTGATGCATATAATTAAGCAAAGGGATCGCACATGTCAATATTGACTGGAACTAGAATGCAACAGACAATAAGAATTAAGGCCACGATGATGGTGTGATCGCAGTGGTGGTTACAGAAGGCAAGAAGAAAGATGCATCCATCAACGTACGACCTCCTCCACCTCAACTTAGTGCACCGGGCCACCGACCGACGGCTAAGGAGCGACAGCTTTTGTGGCAAGGTCGAGGTGCTTCTCAGCAAAGGCATCCAAGGCTTCCAGCCGGTTGAGGAAGGCCAACGTCGTAGCGTCCCCACTAGCCTTGTAGATACCTGTGTACACGATTTGCTCGTACATGTGGATGTGTAGGTCGATGAATTCTTGCAGGGTGAGGCGCCTCGCGGCGAGCGCGACCTCCAGGTGGACATTCTTCGTGGCGTTGGCGGGCAGTCGCAAGGCCACCGGTGCTTGAAAGAGGTTCCGGCCATGGAGGCCGATTAGAGTGGGAGGCAATGAGGAGCCCGGGCGCGCGGGCTGGAGGAGTACGGCGATGTCATCCGCGAGCTTCTTGAGGACGGTGAACTTGTTGGTGGTGGCAACGATCATCTAGTCCAACCGAGAGTCGTAGTTGGCGTCGACGGTGGCCATCCACCAGCCGGTCTCCAACACCGTCTGAAGACGATCCTCGGCGCCATGCCGCAGGACGACGTCGTGGACCATCTGGCACAGCCGCTGGCCGCTCGCGCGCATCGCCGCCATGGGTCTGGAGTGAGCTCTTTTGCGCTTAGTGTAGGTTCTTAGGCAAATGCTTAGGTGCGTACGATGTGGTAGATGCATTGGAATGGAGGGGCACCTTTATATGAGGGCAAACTGCGTTGCATTCACATCGTGCAGCCTTTTTTCTCGGTCCTCCTCCCATTACTTCCCCCATGCATTAATTGAAGGAGAATGCATTGGTTGTTCAACATTTCGAGCACCGCTACTCCCTCCCTCGTCTGCATTAAAGCCGTATCGGGAACTGCGCCACCTGCTGTCAAATCGAATAGTACTGTGGCGCCCGCTGCACACCCGGCTGAACACGCCTCCTTGCCTCCATCAAACCCCTCTGTTAAACCCACATGCAAACAGAGAAACCTACTCCGGCCACACGTCCGTTCATGAGCGGGCCTGAATTAAACGCAACACCGGCCGAGCTCCTCCTGTCCGCCCTCAGTTTAAACGAGGCCAGACGCCGGCCAAGCTCCTACCGTCCGCCCTCTATTTACACGAGTCCAGACAGACAGCGGGCAAGAATCACACCCCTCCTCCGCTCCCCCATCTCCTCCTTCACCTTTTTCTCCACTCTTCTGATGGCTTCCAAGGAGTCGTTCTCCGGCATATTACCCGGCTGGGTGGCCCGCCGAGCCCTCCGGATATGGGCGAGGCCGCTCGGTGCTTCACCAACCTCGCTTGGCCCGGCGGAGCCAGTTGCCGCCCCAAGCAGGCGCGTGGTTCAGCAACTCACCGCTCCAATTCAGCTCGATGAGGAGTGGCGAGTTGCTTCACGCCAGCACGGCGGCAAGCACACCGGTATGAGCGTTGTCGCTGCTGCGTCGTACCGTGCCACCAGTGTCTGCGGTGCCGCGCCTCCCATATCTGTGGGCGCGCCCCCCGTGCCTGCGGCAGCGCCATGCAGGCAGAGACAGAAGCCGGGTGCATGGAGAGCGACGAGTCGGTGGCCAACTTCTCCGTGTCCGCCGCCATCACCGAGGAGAAGTAGAACGTGGGAGGCCACCGCCACTTGGGTCCCATGAAGGCCACCGCCGAGGCAACGACGGCGCATTCAGGTGGTTTCTTTGCTTCTTCGTCTCTTCCGAGGACCTTCGTTGACCCCGCAAAGTGTCTGCCGGACATGAGGAAGACAAAGGGATCCGCGGGTAGCCATTTAGATTATGTACTCCCTCTCCAGCTGGCGGGAAATTTTTGTTCTAAGAATGGATAAATCGTATGTATCTATAACTAAAATAAGTCTAGATACATCCATTTCTAGGACAAGTATTTCCGGACAGAGGGAGTATTAATTATACCAAGAGAGCCGGATTGGCACCACTTAGTTCATGTAAATGTAATGAAATCCATTATGTTTATATGAAGATCCGGCTTTTTTATACGAAATCCTTCATGCTTATTTGAATTCAGTCTATGTTTGCATGAATTTCATCTGGTTGGTTAGAGTTGTGAAAATGTATGCCGCTGGCGTTTGATGTCGTCCTCCGCGGAAGGAAGCGGGAGGAAATTTGTCGGCTGCCATTGGAGATGCTCTTATGCTGGACATAATAGAGTGACATCCAATCCATTTGAGTTAATTGCGTGTATGATTGTCCCTCTATAAAAGTTAATTGCATCTACAGTGTACACGTGACTTGCAGGGTGGCTACAGCTTCGTACAGAAAGTTAAAAAGAAACAAGTCCATCTTTAATCTTGTATTCTAAGTATTCTATGGGTTCCACTGTCAGTACAGTAGTGAAAGAAGTATATATTAAATAAGTAATATATAATATAAAAATCTAAAGTTAAAGACAGAATTCGAACTCATGTCATCGTGTTGCGAGCATCCGATGCTAACCAGTCCAGCACATTTTTTGTAGACCATGCTGGAGATATATCTCCATGTCTACTCTTATACTCCATCTGTTCCTAAATATTTGTCTTTTTCAAATTTCAAATGGACTACCACATACAGATATGTATGCAGACATATTTTAGAGTGTAGATTTACTCATTTTGCTCCATATGTAGTCACTTGTTGAAATCTCTAAAAAGACAAATATTTAGGAATGGAGGGAGTAGAAAACAGAGTTGGTGATGATGGTGTGCATGCCATCCTGCAATATAGGCCGTCGGATTTATATCTACCGGATAAGAAGAAAACTATGGCAATTTTGCAAAAATATACCCACACCCCTCTCCACGTTCGCAAATACGGCCTTCCCTCGTTCATCCTTTTCTCTCACAAGATAAAATACTCATACAAATGCATCTTGATGTTCCGTGCAATGCACGTGCATCTAGCTAGTTTCTTTTAAAATAGTTACTGTGATAATTGGGTTGAAGTGATATATTTTATGTCTGCCCCGAATGATTTCAGATTCACTAGTAGTAACAAAGAAAAGGTTGCATTGTTAATTAACAGAAAACCTGTTGAAAACTATCACATGAGGCCGGTAAAAACAAGGCACACTGGGTTTAGCGTCATCGTCACTATAGTTGCGCGCGCGCGAGAAGTCTACATATCGAGGGGGCTGCTGAGCGAGGCACAGAGACACAATGTTCGAGAGAGAAACCAATTGATAGATTATGATTAGATCGAGTTGTCACCCTTCTGCTGTCATTGTTGGGGTGGGGGGAGAGGGAGAGAAAGACGTATCGAGAGTGTGCGCGGTAGGCACAGAGGCACAACTAGCGAGTGTGTGTATGTGTTTGTGTGTTTGAAAGAGGAGTAGATAGATTACTATCAAGATCAAGGTGCCGCCCTACTCCTTCGGTGTCGGTAGTGTGTGTGCGTGTGTGTGTGTGTTTGAGAGAGAAGCCAGTCGATAGATTAGTATCAAGATCGAGGTGTTACCCTACTCCTTCGGTGTTGGGAAGTGTGTGTGTGTGTGTGGTTGTGTGGCTGTGGGTGTGTGTGACGGGGGGGGGGGTAGTGACACTTACATATCCCTACTCTTATAAAAAAACAGAGTTGGTGATGATGGTGTTCCTGCCATCCTGCAATATAGGCCATCTGATTTATATCCGACGGATAGGAAGGAAGCTGTGGCAATTTTGCAAAAATATACCCACACCCCTCTCCGCATTTGCAAATAAGGCATTCCCTCGTTCATCCTTTTCTCCCACAAGATAAACTACTCATACAAATGCATCTTGATGTTCGGTGCAACGCATGGGCATCTTGCTAGTAGGGAGAAGGAGTTTGTGTGACACATATCTAGCTATATTAATGGATAGGTAGATAGCATTTGTGCGAGGCATACTTAAAGCATCACGAAAATAAACAAAATTGTGTGCATGCAAGTGCCGAAAAAATGAAGAGAGAAACAATGTGTGCGCGAGCGTGTGTGTGTGTGTGAGAGAGAGAGAGAGAGAGAGACAGAGCGAAATCTCAAAACAAAAGGTTCTCTGCCGGAATCCCATTGTATGTATTCATATGGTTCCAGAACTCGAGTTAACCTTAGCCATATGTGCGAGAAACATTATTATACTTTGAGACATTAGTGGCTGTGGGTGGGCGGAATTAAAGGGGTGGGCGTGTTCGACAGAGAGAGCATGTGTGTTTCTGTGTGAGAGACTTGTAGGACGGGGTAGAAAAACGAATTCTAACCTTGACGGAGGGAGAGAAATACACGAAGTGCGCATGTGCACTACAAAAAAAGACACATCCGTGACATTTTGGGCCGAACGAAGTTTTTTTTTTCTGTCATACATATGACACTTCTATGACGATAATTGTGACAAAACCCGGTATCATCATAGATGTGGTGGGCTCCTACTTCTATGACAAAAAATCATGACAGAAAATGGGCTTGTCGTCCTGGGCGGGCCGGAGACACAGCTGCATGACATTCTTTGGGCCGTCCATGATGGAAAAAACCGTGGTAGAAGCGAGGGTGAGGAAAATTTCGGGGAGTTCTCAGTTACAGTGGGAGGTCGGGGGCCGAGCGATGCGCGTTTCTCTTGTACACGTACGCGCGTTTGTGCGAGGCGTTGGCTCTAACTGAACCTGAGCGAGGCGTTGGGCTCTAACTGAACCCGAGCGATTCCACTACAGGCTACGCGTTACTGAACCCGAGCGATCGATCGATGGCTGTTAACTGAACCCGATCGAGCGATTCCTTCGCTACTCCTGCTAACTGAAGCCGATCGATGCTGCCTCTGGATGAACAGTGAGCGTTGCCGGGGGGGGGGGGGGTGGATGAACAGTTCCCGGTGGGGGTGGATGAACAGGACCCCGTGGTGTTGCCTCTGGATGAACAGGACCCCGATCGATCGAGCCGGTTGGGGCTGGATGAATAGGACCCCGTGGAGGGCTGGATGAACAGGTCCACCTGGTGGAGGGAAGGATGAACAGTAGACGGTGGAGGGCAGGATGAACAGTAGCCCGTGGAGGGGTGGTTGAACAGGAGCCCGTGGAGAGGGATGGTTGAACAGTAGCCGGTGGAGTAGCGCGCGGTGGAGGCTGGATGAATAGGAGCCCGTGGATGAACAGTCGCAAGTGGAGGCTAGAGGAGGTCGACGGTGGATGAACAGTAGCTCGTGGAGGCTGGAGGGGGTCGACGGTGGAGATGAACAGTATCCCATGGACTCTCGTTTTGCGGTACGCCACACCCCTCCCGATGAACAGGACCCCCGTTTCGACCGTAGGAGGTCCGTTTCGTCCGTTTTGCGGTACACCACACCCCTCTCGATGAACAGGACCCCCGTTTCGACCGTAGGAGGTCCGTTTCGTCCGTTTTGCGGTACGCCACACCCCTCCCGATCAACAGGACCCGCGTTTCGACTGTAGGAGGTTTGTTTCATCCGTTTTGCGGTACGCCACACCCCTCCCGATCAACAGGACCCCCGTTTCGACCGTAGGAGGTCCGTTTCCTCCGTTGTGCGGTACGCCAGGCCTCGTTTCCATCGCCTCTTCCGTCCAAGCCCTCCCGATGAACACGACCACGCATTCTGTTCCGACCTAGCCGGTTGTCTCCCACGCGTTCCGTTGCCTTCGGATGAACACGACGCATTCCGTTGCCTCCCCATGAACACGACGACGACATTGTTTCTCCGTTCCGACCCAGCCATGTCAACGAGCCCTTGCCGTACGTATGCGCGAGTAGGCGTTCGAGACCCCGCCCGTATGTACACATACGTGGCCTTATTTTCTTTCTTGCACCCTGGCCGCCTCTACTACGACACGTGCGCGCCTCTACATCCACCAGTATATATGTACGTATAGGTTCGCGACCAGAATGACAACGCTACGTACGCTTCGACCAGGTGGGTCCCGACTGTTAGGCACTTCCTTGCGTGCGAAGATGTAGCTGGTGGGTCCCAGCAGTCAGGGGCAAACATTTTTTTGTGAAATACGATGGCCCGTTCGGTGGGTCCCCGCTGTCAGGTGGGGGAATAATTATTTTGCACGTAATAAAGAGGCACTTCCTTGCTGCGGCCGTGGACCCAGCTGCCAGCCTCTCCACGTACAGTCCACGTCTGATGGAAGTCGTTCCTTGACCACGCTGACCACGCCGTGCCGAGAGCACCAGGGCGGTGGACGACGGCGAGGCCTAGGAAGGGGACGACAGGGAGCCGGGGAAGACGCGGTAGTGGAAGCCCGCGCGGAGAGGAGTACGAGGGTTCACTGGTTCGACTGCGGTGTGAGGCTGCCGTCGCCGGAGGGCCTGGCCAACGATGGGAATAGTAGGGGGCGGTGAGGCCTCCGCGGCAGCACAGCCGACCACGGGAGGCAGAAGCATCCGGCACAACCGGCGCTGCTTTGGGCGGCTGGAGCAAGAAGACAAAATGTTGAAGAAGCACTACGTCCGTTGGATGGACATCGTACGATCACTGGAGCTAGAACCATTCATATTGACTAAACTTGACAAAGGCCCCCGTCCCAGTCAACTTATTAGGCCCACAAGTCAGCCTCCCCCCATGGTGGGTCCCATCTAGCAGGGGGAGTATTCATTTTTTTATGCATAATAAGGAGGCACTTCCGATGGGTCCGAGCTGACAGCGGGGGAAACGTTTTTTCACGAAATACGCTGGCCCGTCTGGTGGGTCCGAGCGGTCAGGGGGGAACATTTTTTTCGCGAAATAAGGTGGCCCGTCCGGTGGGTCCCTGCTGTTAGGTGGAGGAATAATTATTTTGCGCGTAATAAGGAGGCACTTCCTTGCGGCCGCCTGGACCCAGCTGTCAGGCTCTCCACGTACAGTACTCTTCCGATGGAAGTCGATCGTTGACCACGTTGACCACGCCGCGCCGAGAGCACCAGGGCGGTGGTCTGGACGACGGCGAGGCCTAGGAAGGGGACGACGCGGAGCCGGGGAAGACGCAGCAGTGGAAGCCCGCGCGGAGAGGAGTACGAGGGTTCACTGGTTCGGCTGCGGTGTGAGGCTGCTGTCGCCGCAGAATAACAGGGGGTGTGGGTGAGTGGAGGGATGGCCTGGCCAGCGGTGGGAGTAGTATGGGGGCGGTGAGGCCTCCGCGGCAGCACAACCGGCCACGGGAGGCAGGAGCAGGCGGCACGACCGATGCTGCTTTGGGCGGCTGGACCAAGAAGACCAGAGGTTGAAGAAGCACTACGGCCGTTGGATGGGCATTGTACGGTCACTGAAGCTAGAATCGTTTATATTGACTAAGTTGATAAAGCCCTTGGTACGCTCCAACTTAGTAGGCCCACAGGTCAGCCTCCAAAACGGTGCGCCCCAGATGTCAGGGGGAGGAATCATTTTTTGGGCGGCCGAAGTTAAGAATATCCGAGATTGAAGAAGAAGCACGACATCCGTTGGATAGACATCCAACGGCCACTGCTGCTAGAACCGTGTGTTGACTATAATAAGTTGGCAAAGCCTTGCATACGCGTCAACTTATTTTTTTAGGGGACGCGTCACTTAGTAGGCCCACAAGTGTGTGGCAGAGAACTTATATCCCATTTGCATTTTGTAAGAATGTACAACCCATTTTGGAATTCTAATGGAATTTACAACAGCCCATTTACAGTTTGTTAAAAGTACAACCCATTTTCTAGCTAGGACAATGATTAATAATTTCAGCCAACCGTTGAAGACAGAATTCAATAAAATTTCCCATATTTTGATGGGCTCCGAAATAATTTTATCTCGAAATTTCTAGTCAGATTAAATATAAATTTGTATTACGTAAAAATCCAACGAAACATTGCGCGCGTAAGAATGAAAATTTAAGATTTTCAAAATCCATAAATACTATTTTATAAACTAATTTCGTGTTTGGTGCATTTTTTATAGTTACTGCCCAGTTTTTATAATTACATCCCATTTATTATTTTTTAAAGCCCATTTTCCTGTTAAGCCTAATGCATCCCTCCTAGGAAAGATTTGCAGCCCAGCGGGGCGGAGAATAACAAGTTGACCTTGCCTGGGTATTCCTCAAAAAGACGTATAGCTGGGCTAGCCATTTTCATCTTGAAAAAATTAGTATCTAGGCTGGATATCTGGCCTGGACTAGACAGGCCACAGCCCGCCCAGTTAATACCCTGCTCTCCTCTGAACAACAACGAAATCATCGCCAAGAAGAACTCTGCAGTGCTCACGCCTCAAAAACACAAATACTGCTCGAGCTGCTTGGTCCCAGATGTCGGCCGCACCTTGTGCAATTCTCTCATTTATATTGACTACATAGGTTGACAATGGTGTGGGACCGTGATGTCAGGAAACCAGGAGAAAGCAAAAAAAATATAGTTGTACATAATAAGGAGGCACTTGCGTACGTACAGCTATGGCCCTAGTGGGTCCCTAGTGTCATCAGTCAAAATAAAGTCATCTCCTGAATCTTCATGTTCGTTTACAATGTTAACAATGCTCGGCGCCACGGCGAGCGCAACAACTCGAAGGACAATGGAGAGGGCCTCACGGGCCCTTCGGATGGTTTGATCGATACAACGCCCGCTACTCATTCAGGAAGCCAGGATCATCAGACACCTATGAGCACCTTCGAGAAACTGAGACGGCATGAAACGGTAAGGCCGCGCTTGGGAGCTCTGGTTTATTTCAAACCTGTATTAACATACAAGTGTAATTTACTCGTCATCGGAAACAACGCAATAAATACAGGCGTAATGAAACCGAGGGCCCGAGGTCTGTAAGTAAAACCGGCGGGTTACGCGTGTAATTTGAGAGACCAGTGTATATTTTACGAGCACTGCTATATGGACGACATTACCAGACGATACATGCGTATCATGCCATCCATGGGCAAGGCTGAAACAGAAGCTAACGGCTGGATTAGCAATCATCCGAGTGTTGTTCAGCATTTTTATCGTGTGTCAAGTACTTCTGATATTTTACTAGTCAAAATCGACCAACCAAGCGCCTTCGCCCGAGACCATCTGCTTTAATTTACAAGCGTCAGTTTTACAAGCAGTTTTGGTTTGCAAACAAGGATCCAATCACGACCTAATATCATGAGTTGCTCGGAGGATCATATGGTTTCATGTCTAACCTACCCGACTTGTCATATAGGCTATGAATGAAACATGAGACGATGAACTTCTTAAGCACGGAAACAACAGAAGAGGATGATCTTCTTAACAAGCAAATCACTGGAATTAGATCGACATGCAAAACAATACGAAGCATTATTCTCAGGAGGCACGGTGAATAGCTCGTGATGCCGCATGCCACAACATTCCAAGCTCAACATTGCAATCAAACACAAGGCCTGGCATTACATAGACAATATTCAGAACAAACTCTTAACACAGGAATATCTCAGCAAAGTAACTATTTACTTCTAAACTGAACACAGGAATAGGAAAAACACTCGACGCTGCTCACAGCAAGGGCGTCCCACTCAAAAATATTAAATGCATGTCTTCTGGCTAACAGCAATGAGCAAATTTTGACAAGGTTTTCCAATTCAAATATATTAAACTAACGTGTTCTTGCTAACATCAATGATTAAACTTTGACAAGCTTTTCCCATTCAAAATATGTAATGCCTATGATCGTGGAGTCCTGTCGCTTCTTGCTAACATCAATGATTAAACTTTGACAAGCTTTTCCCATTCAAAATATGTAATGCCTATGATCGTGGAGTCCTGTCGCTTCTTGTACTTGTTTGGACACTTTTTGCCCAGGGCACTCCACGTGTTGTTAAATTGCCAATGGTCTCTGCAAACTAGTCATGTCACCGGTGTCTAATATTTATGGCACCAGCTATAGCAATGGAGGGATTCGGTGCCAAACTAAGAAAAGGTGAAATTGGCACCTCTTTTGGCCTACATAATGGAAGGCCTAATACTCTGTAAAGCTTCTCGGTCATTCCTTCTGTAATGTAGCGCAAACAGTGACTGCTTCTTTCTGCAAAGTGGAACGACCAACTGGACCCAATAATGCAGTAGTTTGCCTTGGACACATTGGCTCCTTTTGTGCAGTTGAACTAAAATCGAAGTCGGAATAAAACCGAGCTTTAATTTTGATATCCCTGTAAGCAACAAAAGGTATAAGGGAAATAATTACTAAGAAATAACGGTTGATGACTTGTACTCCCAGAAGAAAAACATCTACTGATCTACCTTATCTTAATGGGAAACAAAGCAGGAGAGTAGCAATTCTCAATCAGTGTGATTCATTCATATTAACTAAGACATTATCTTAACAATGCCTTGTTTCAACATGTATAAAGAACGAAAAAGCAGAAAAGTATCATTCCTAAAACAATGTGACGGATTCATTTTAACAGAGACATTATCTTAACAATACCTTGGTTAAACATGTAGAAAGAACTACAAAGCAGGATAGTACCATTTTTAAAACACTGTAAGTTTGTAAGTGATATATAATAACAGAGACATTATCTGAACAATACATTTCTTAAACATGTACTCCGGCTGATCCCTAACAGAAATGGTACTCCTGCCGATCCCTAACAAGTGTTTGCAGTTTTGAACTAAGGTTCAGTAGTTAATTCTGAGGAAGGTCGGTACTGACCATTCAAGACCAAGATTTGAAACAACTCATGAGGAAGATCTCAAAGAGATCTCAACACATATATGGAAATCCGGTCTCATTTTGTGCAATTCCACCAAAATTAAGCGAAGCAAAATGTCGCAATAGCAACAAGTTGAATAGATATCCCTATTTTAACAGAGGCAAAAAAGGAATCAATTACTGGCCAATAAAGGAGGATGAAACATGCAGCCACAAAAATGGTAATCCCGCCAATCCCTAACAAGTGCTGCAGTTTTGAACTAAGATTTAGTAGTTAATTAATTCTGAGAGTGGCATTGCTTAATTTTACCAGCGGCATTAGATTAACGAAAAGCATAAACAGTTCCAGGGTAGAGTGGGCGCAACAACAGTATGTGCTTCCGTCTACTTATAAAGGGGGTGATGCAGAGTTTGTTGTAACAAAGCAACAAGCATCATGTATGGGTTGGTCCCATTTTTGTTCACTACTTAATGAGAAAAGACAGCAATACAATAGCTTCAATTCAACATTTATTTAAAACAGTACCAATACAAGTAGCACAAAATCTCAAAGCACACTGCACAATCATGTGGATGAAGGCCTGTACTGACCTTTCATGAGACGAACAACGATAAAATACGAATCTGCCAAACGAATAGGAAATCCAATCTCGTTTAGTGCAGTTGCACTGAAATCAAGCAAAGTGTTTCGTGTAGCGAAGCAAAATGTCGCAATAGCAACAAGTCGAATAGATATCCCTGTTTAAACAGAGGCAAAAAAGGAATCATTTACTGGCTAATAAAGGAGGATGAAACATGTGGCCACAAAAATGGTAATCCCGCCAATCCCTAACAAGTGTTGCAGTTTTGAAATAAGATTCAGTAGTTAATTCTGAGAGTGGCATCAATTACTGGCTTATAAAGGGGGTGATGTTGAATTTGTTGTAACAAAGCAACAAGCATTATGTCTGGGTTGGTCCCATTTTTGTTTGCTACTTAATGGGAAAAGACAGCAATACAATAGCTTCAATTCATCATTTATTTAAAACAGTACCAATACAAGTAGCACAGCATCTCAAAGCACACTGCACAATCATGTGGATGAAGTCCTGTACTGACCTTTCATGAGACGACCAACATAAAATACGATTCTACCAACACGAATAGGAAATCCAATCAAGTTTTGTGCAGTTGCACTGAAATCAAGCAAAGTTGCCGGTGTGACATTTAAGTTTTCTATAACAACAAGTTGAATAGATATCCCTGTTTTAAGAGGCAAAAAAGAAAACAATTACTGGCCAATAAAGGAGGATGAAACATGCGGCCACAAAAAGAAGCATCTACCTTATCTTGATGGAAAACAAAGTATAGACAGTAGCATTTCTAAAACAGTTGCATTGATTGATATTAACAGAGAAATTCTCTTAAAACAGATCAGTAGTTAATTCTGAGAGTGGCATCAATTATTGGCTTATAAAGGGGGTGATGCTGAATTTGTTGTAACAAAGCAAAAAGCATCATGTCTGGGTTGGTCCCATTTTTGTTCACTACTTAATGGGAAAAAACAGTACCAAAACAAGTAGCACAACATCTCAAAGCACACTGCACATCATGTGGTTGAGACCAAGATTTGAAACAACTCGCCACGAAGACTGGAAACAAATCTCGATCTCCTTTTGTGCAGTTCCACAAAAATTAAGCAAAGTCACCGGTGTGACATTCAAGTTGAACTACATAAAACACTCTTAAAACATAAGTGTTTCGAGTAGCGAAGCAAAATGCCGCAATAGCAACAAGTTGAATCGATACCCCTGTTGTCGGTGTCAAAACCGGCGGATCTCGGGTAGGGGGTCCCGAACTGTGCGTCTTGGATCGATGGGTAACAGGAGACAGGGGACACGATGTTTACCTAGGTTCGGGCCCTCTCTATGGAGGTAATACCCTACTTCCTGCTTGATTGATCTTGATGATATGAGTATTACAAGAGTTGATCTACCACAAGATCGTAGAGGCTAAACCCTAGAAGCTAGCCTATGATTATGATTGTGTATGAGATTGTCTATTGACTAGCCTGGCCTCGGTTTATATAATGCACCAGAGGCCTAGGATAACAAGAGTCCTAGCCGAATACGCCGGTGGGGAGGAGTCCTTGTCTTGATCGCCAAGTCCATGTGGAATCTTCCTTGTATGCGGCAGCTGCCCGAACTGGCCCATGAGTATACGGCCATGGGGGTCCTCGATCCAATCTAACATATCGGGAGATGACGTGGTGAGTACCCCCTAGTCTAGGACACCGTCAGTAGCCCCCTGAACCGATCTTCAAGTTAGGGACGCTCCTCGATTCTTCCGAACTGTTCTTCATCTTCTGTCGTCGGTCATGAAAACTGGTTCAACAAATCTTCTCATCTTCGATCTTGAGGATCGCCGAAGTGCATCCGAAGAGTTTACACGTCGGGTATCCGAGGAGCCCCTTTAAGTTTCCGGCCTTTATCAATGCCTTGTTATTTTTATGCCACACCTCGGGTTTTGAAGTTGTTCCCGGGAGGCAGTGTCCTCTTGCGTCCGAGCTCCAACGCCGGACTGCATTCGAGGTATCTTTTGCAGCCGAGCACCAATGCCGGACTACTTCCGAGCTCCAACGCCGAAATGTATCTGAGCTCTAACGCCGGACTGTGTCCAAGCTCCAACGCCGGACTATATCCAAGATATCATAGATTATCTTGGTTCGAAAAGGTTGAAGGAGTTTAGCCGAGCATAATGCCGGAAATGCCCTCTATGGAGCTAGCCGCCAGCGCCCGAGCTTTATGTCGGACTGCTTCCAAGGTGGTGCACCACCTCGACCGCGGGCTGATTTTTTGTGAATATTTTTAACTGGTGCAGTTTATTTCTCTGCCGATGTATATCCAGTAGCCCTCAAGGTGTGTATCAGTCTAAAACCCGAGATGCACCTGAAGGCAAGCATAAAACCGCTGTTCCTAGTAGCCCCTGAGACTCAGGTCGATGCGCGAAATCGGCGTGAGGATCAACTCCTAGCTCGGCAGCATACATAGGAATAAAAACGCAGTGTAATATATTAGAGATAATAGTGATCGGCGAACGGGCCCCTGAGAGAGGGTCTTGAAAATTTGCCGTAATATATTTAGCTTGACGCCGGGTAGGTCCAAATGCTACCTTTTGTTATTCGAAGACACGTTTGCCCATAGTTCGGTCAAGCCGAACACTTGGCAGTTGGAATTTTCTGCATTGAAATAGGCAATGCAGTAGCCCCTGAGACACTGGTCGGGTGGCAACACCAGATCAGGGGATCGATGTGCCCCTTTAATATTTGTAAATAATGAGCGCAAAGCCCAGTAGCCCCCGAGCCTTAATGTGGGCACGGGTGGCCGAATTAAGGATCGATATCCAGAGTAAAATCACAGATTATGTGTAATGATTCTATGTATCCAAGTACTTTACATCATTATTTTGACTCCATTGTGACCGTTTATCAGTTGAAAGTGGCCCATCGTTGGCTTCTACCCCTTGGTAGATACTACGCAGGGTGTTTCCTCACTAACAAAACAACCCTTAGCCGACGTCTCGGTGTCCGAAGGCGGTTGTGTTAGCGGAAACGAGGCAATCGGATATGCGGGCTTTAAAACTTTCGCTTAGTCATAGGAGCTTTATACTAGGGAAGCTAGCTATGAGCCCCGGGTTAATGTTCGGCGATAGCCGAGGTCAAGCCGTAAACACTCCGACCAATGTTATGAACGGCCCGTCATTTAACAAAGTCATCAGATCGCTGACCAGTTTACGCCTATTGTGACAATCAGTTTTTGGCTTTCTCCACTGAAGTGCTTTACCATGCGAGCTGGAAGCACAATCGCAGTGGTTCTCCGTTTGCACACCTAGCCGAACAAATCGGAACGTAGGGGCAAGCACAGGAGCCGGGCAACCCAACTATTGACCGAAGACACAATTTGAAACCGATGCATATATAGAAATATCTGAGAATGTTTTTGCCGAATCCCTAAAGGTGTCCGGTGTTGCACTGCGAGACTAATGCTGGAAACGCATAAATAGTTTAAAAGTGCCATAGGCTTGAAAAACCCAAAAAACATTAGTGAAAACCTGACGTCCGAACAAGATCAAGTGTTCGGTGCCAATCTGAAAACTGGACTTTAGAAAAAGAAGTGCTTCTATCGTGCTTTAATAGGACACATCCTATCTCAAGACTTCAAGCGGGTCAGCCTACGGCTTCAACCTCCTATCCCGAAGGCGAAGTACTTCTCATTAGGCCAGTTTAGCAAACTAGACTCTAGCGGCTTTTAGAGAGAAATTAAGCTCCCCAGCTAGTGACCACACACTCGTGTCGAAAAAAGGAGTGATAAATAATAATAAAAACTTTGCAACGACTAAGAAGAAAACACTTATTGTAAAACGGCTCAAATAAACTTAAGAGCCCCCAGGTGACTTGGGTAAAAGAATGATTGTATGTATCGAAGTACTTATATCGTATCTTTGTTCACCCGAACTTTAAACGCGTCTTAACCGACTGTTGGCTTCTCCCTCTTCGGTCAAGGACAGAAAAGTGTTATGTACTCCACTTGTCGAGAATATCGACAGTGTTTCCGATAACTAGGCAACCGGGTCATAAGGCTGTAACAGACAAAGCGCGCTCAGGGAACTTATGCTATATTATAGACGAAGTGTAAGAAGCATCTTCGAAGAAAATAGTACCCCCACCATACCTTTCTTCGGTGCTCATTATTACTATGAGACTTGTGCAACAGATTTTTTGTACTCATGAGCTCCGTTGTGTGCCGACCATCATTGAAAACAATAAGAGCGCTAGCTTTCGGCTTCAGCGAGTCTGAGGTTCGGCTCGGATGACCCGATCGTGACAATCGCAGAGGTGCTCCCTTTACTCCCTAGCTGAACAATCGGGAACATAGGGGTAAACACATGAGCGAGGCAACCCAGCTTGCCAATCGCTTAAGTCAATATGGTGCATATTGTGGCGTAATACACGAACAAGGAACGAATCCGTACAAGTATAATCATATGCAAGAGGAAAAGCTTCATAAAGGAAGCCCCCAAGTAAACGGGGTATTTGAATTTGTGTGTCACAAACAAAGTTTGGACAAGGAAAAAATTTTACAAGCAACTTTTTCCCAAAAAAGTACTCCCTCCGTTCCGAATTACTTGTCTTGAATTTGTCTAGATACGAATGTATCTAGACTCATTTTAGTGCTAGATACCTCCGTATCTAGACAAATCTAAGACAAGTAATTCGGAACGGAGGGAGTATAATGCTTGGTCGAGCCGAACACAAGTTAAAAATTTAAAACTTTGAGCATGAAGGCAACTTAGCTGGTTAATGTGTTTGGTATTGATGACGCGGTCCGAGCTTGATGTGGGACAAGGTTCCATCCCCCAAGCCGGTCCCGAGGTGGCGGAGCAAAGAGCTTGGCACTTCGAAGTGGTGACATAGCACGGTGAATGCAGGCCGGCAGAGTGATGCCGAAGTCCCCGGCATGGGGTAATGAAGTGTTGACGAAGCCCCCCGTCTAGCCGAGGTGATGCCAAAGGATATAGTCTGGCTGGATCATTTTTCTGTGCACAAAAAATAGTGCAAACTGGAGATAATAGTAATAATAATAAAAATCGTTGCATAATAAATAATTTATGCAAAGTGAGTAATAAAAGAAATATGGCCTGGCGCCAAAGTCAATGTCGATGCAGGGCGTTAGCGTGATGCGGTAAAGGCGTGGCAAAGCCTGAATTCACCGGTCGGTCCGAGTTTCGGATGCGGCGTTCGCCGGACTATGTACGGAAACTGACCGAACCACCATGCGATCGTCGTTAATGCGGCCACCATTTGATAGACCTGCGTACATATGATGGACAAACCAGAGTAATAATTCCTTGGAAAAAATGAACCCAAACAAGCAAAAAAAATACTAAGATTAATAGCACCTGGTTTATTTGTTGTAGCAATCCGAAGAAAGGTGATTCCCAAAATTGGGACTTGAGCCGCACACCCATTGCCTGATGGGCGATAAGGCGACGGCATGTCGATGCTGGCAAAGGTTGGCTCGCCGAGGCGAAGCCCTCGGTCCAGCTAACGTGACGGAGCTGGTCGGCTTGTGACGCCGAAGTCTCCGGAGTATAGGTTGATGAAGAGATGGCGAAGCCCCCGGTCCAGCCGAGATGTCGAAGCCTCGATGTCAGCCGATGAGTCGAAGTAGGTCGGCGTGATGGACACCGACTTGAAGGAGCAACAATGCGGCCCTGTCGATGCAGGTCGTGGCGTGGCCAATGCCGGATTGATGAAGTGACCGTGCGGCGATGCCGGTGTGCCCGCTCCGGGTAATCCGTAGGGCGGCGATGTTGGTGATGATTTATCCTTTGCGATGCCGAACTCTTGTTCGGCTTGCCGAGATGATGATCCGAAGAAGTTGAGCTCGGCTCAACAAAGTGACGATGTGTGTAGCGCAGGTCGGCAGCCATGGAGCATTATTGCCGGACTGGTTTGACACCAGCATGATGTTGAAGATCATGTTCAAAAGATTTTTAAAGTTAGTGGGATGTGTTCGGGAACAAAACACAATACCCCATACAAAACTTCCTTCAAAAAGGATGTCCGAAATCCCATTCATAAAAAAGACGAACTCGGGTCGGATTCGTTTTCCCGCAGAAAACAGATCCGAAAAATGATACACTGACATTTTGAGGGGTGGTAGATATAGGAATTCCGCAGCCGATCAACGGTTGGATCTTCCAAAGGACGTCCGAGCTTGAAGCTGGACACCACGCCCTAAACTCGTCCAGATTTGACAGGGCTCCGGTATATCGCGGATTGCCAGAGATTCTTCCATCGGAACTCGACAAAATTTCCAGGGTTGTTGTAGACTTAATTCCTCACAATTCCACCGAAGCAATCGTTAAAATGACACTTCAGGAGGCGGTGGCGGCGGACACAAGTTTGCTGTCCAGAAAAACAGCCCGATCGCCCGAGGGCAATGTTGACGTTGAGCACCCGGGCTCCCTGGATGATTCCTCCATGATCTTGATATAGATCGGAGTTGATGTTGATGAAGGCACTCATCCGAACATGATGATCGGAGGTAGAGCGCAGTCCTTGGCCGAACCAAGGTGACCAGTCGAACTGTTGACGAAGATGCCGAAGTCGCAGTTGATCTGTAGGCGAGCCATCGACCTTTTGCCGAACACACAGCGAAGCTCTCAATGAAAGCACCAATGTCGGTGTCAAAACCGGCAGATCTCGGGTAGGGGGTCCCGAACTGTGCGTCTTGGATCGATGGGTAACAGGAGACAGGGGACACGATGTTTACCCAGGTTCGGGCCCTCTCTATGGAGGTAATACCCTACTTCCTGCTTGATTGATCTTGATGATATGAGTATTACAAGAGTTGATCTGCCACGAGATCATAGAGGCTAAACCCTAGAAGCTAGCCTATGATTATGATTGTATATGAGATTGTCTATTGACTAGCCTGGCCTCGGTTTATATAATGCACCAGAGGCCTAGGATAACAGGAGTCCTAACCGAATACGCCGGTGGGGAGGAGTCCTTGTCTTGATCGCCAAGTCTTGTGGAATCTTCCTTGTATGCGGCAGCTGCCCGAACTGGCCCATGAGTATACGGCCATGGGGGTCCTCGATCCAATCTAACAGATCGGGAGATGACGTGGTGAGTACCCCCTAGTCTAGGACACCGTCACCTGTTTTAACAGAGGCAAAAAGGAAACAGTTACTTGCCGATAAAGGAGGATGAAACAAACGGTGATAGAAAGAAGCATCTAACCTATCTTGGATGGAAAACAAAGTAGGACAGTAGCATTTCTAAAACGGTTGCATTGATTCATATTAACAGAGACATTCTCTTGAAACAACATTCGTTAAAAAATGTAATTTACTTTTAACAGTGGCATTGATTCAATTTTCCGGCGGCATTCTTAGATTAACAACAGCAAAATAGCTGCATGGGACATGCCAGCACCATGTGTGTCCACACGTATAAATGGGTGATGCAAAGTATGTAGTCAAGCAACATTTATGCGCTGGTCCCATATTTGTTCTCTTTGAACCTTCTTCCTATGTGAGGGCAACAAATCTAGTTGTGCACAAACTACCCATCCCCCCAGTTTCTTTCCCTTTTCAACAAAGAGATCGGTTCCTTACAGATGTGTGTACTGGGTTACCCCATTTTTCCCTTTTTGACCTACAAAGCGGCTGGATAGCCAGTCTATACTACTTTTTGCCCCTCCTTTCCTCATTGAACCACGTCCTAGATTCTTGCTCCAGCCCACCGCACCCTTCTTTCCTCTTTGAACCAAGACCTAGATTCGACTATAGATCGAAAAAGATCCACATGCAGCTAGAGCAACGACGATTTCAAAGAAACTTATACCTTAGGGTCATAGGGATGTGGCAAGGCATGCGGCGGGAGGCCGGATCTACCCACACTACATACAGCAGCGAGGAAGAAGGGGTCGGTGGCCCTCCCGCACAGGCGCTGGGTGAAAGAGAACAACGCAGCCGGCAGTGGATTGCCTCCCTCGCCGAAGGCGATAGAGTGAACGCTGCACCTCCTCCCCTTCCTGGTGCGACGGGATACGGACGCCTCCTTCACCAGCTGTGAGGGGGGACAGAGAGACTGTGAATATAGCAAACCCTAGCAAATGAACGCTGAGCCTCCAGCGTGTAACATATATGTAGTGCGGCAAGCGTGTGGAGAGTGCAAACCCTAGCGAACAAGCGCTGAGGCTCCCGCTTATATATATATACTACTGTAGTACGGAGTGAGCTCCGGTGCCTTCACTACACCTGCTTTTGGCTGTATGACAGGTGAGCCAGCCACATTTTGGGCCCACCTGTCGTAAATCCAAAGGCAGGTGCACTAAGTCAATGAAGCTGCGTCCATATAGTACTCTCGTGTATACGACTAAAATATGGTGGAGTGGTTTTCTTATTATCTCCATAACAATCGTTTTAAATTGTGTAAGTACGAAACGAAACTCTTTATTTAATCTACAGTGAAGAAAACTAGTACTACTTCCGATGAACTAACGATCCACGCCCACGCGTCCTGGTCGCACTTCCTGTCCTTCACGTGTGGAACACTACCCTCCCTTAAGTGAACAACCACACATGCGCCAAATTATCGGAAACGTGTGAGAGTGTGTACAAATAAAGAAATTTAATTTCAATTATCGGAAAGGTTTGATAGTATTACAAAGTTTGACTTCAGTCAAATCTAATATGCGGAGTAAATAAAAATGGAGGGCTACTACGTCCATCCGGGTTTTTAGTCCACACCATTTTTTAAATCAAAGTTAATAGCTGGACAAATAAAATTACAGGGGAGCTGGAGACAAAGTTGTGAGAAGGCTTAGAAATCAATACAAAACTTATGCTCTTAGTACCAATGTCGATCCTTCTTCGAGGAAACATTTGGTTCATAGCCAATTGTGTGATAAAATTGCACCAACGTGAAAGACGACTGCGTCTCCAACGCAACCTAGGTGAACTGACGAAGGATATCATCTTTGTGCGTAACAAGCAAAGAGCACTAATGGAAGTCAGCTTGTTTTTTGTCGAAAATCGATCAGCTTCACCAGCCGACGCAACCCATGAGGCGCAACCATGAGCATCGATAGGTCATTGTGGTGATGCATCATTCATTTGGCATCAAGTTTGGGTGAGGCACCTATGAAGTTCGACAAATCCTCACTATGGTCTGTTTCTTCTCAGTAATCAAGCTCGAGGAAGGAAGAACCACGTGGCAGAGGAAAGCGAGGCGGAACAACAATGGCCATCCAATTTTGTGCAGTTCCACTAAAATTGAGGAAGACATGCCCGGGTATGGAGACACGCATCACTGTTTCCAAAAATATAAAAAAGGGTTAGCAATGACATCTCAATTGTCAATAAGAATTAATGAAAAGTACACCAACAAACAGAAGCATCATAATTATCTTGATGGGAACTAAACCAGGATACCCGAGAAAAAAAGCATTTCTTCATTTAACCAGTGATAGTACTACCACCATATGGACAATGACCGCACAACCACCATGTACTTTTTGTCTAAACAACATGTATACCTCCACCGAGGCAAAAATCAGGACAACTTTTCGAGTGGCATTTCCTCTATAATAGTAGTACTAGTAGGTGATGTTGGACCAGCCGACAAACCCTAGCTACTATGCATGGGGAGCTAGGGAGTAGTCGCATAGAAGAAAACCTGCACGCAGCGACCTGGGGAGCTGGACCAGTACAAGAAGTTATACCTCAGGTGGGCGAAATGTCTTTTAGGCGGGCGGGCGGGATCTGCCCACACGACGGCAGCGAACAAGGGTGCGGAGGATCTTCGTCCGCGCCAATGCCGGCTCCGAGAGGACGGTGCGCATCGGCTTCCTCCGTCGCCGACGGCGACAACGTCAATGCTGCACCTCCTCACCTCCCGCAACGGATGGGATTCGGCCGGATCTGTGACCACCGGTGAGGAGAGAGATAGAGTGGACACTGTCATCTTGTTTTGATATGGAGAGGGTTAGAGAGCGAGACGCGAGAAACTCTATCAAACAAGAGGCTATAATGGAGTAAAAAAATCTCTCCATAGCAGTGGTTTTAAATAGGATACGCGCGTTCCCAGAAAAAAGAAACAAAAACTGGCGGACAATTTTATAAGGGTCTGTCTAGGACACATCTAGATGTGACATAGTTATGTCACATATAAGTTGATGTCCACTCTGTTTGTGGTCTTTTCCTAGTTTTTTTGTTTCTTTTTGCTACATTATATACTTGTGGGAGCTTAGATGTGATATCCTTAAATAACATCTAGATGTGAATTAGACAAACTGATTTCCTAACGTACCAAGAAACAAAACTCGATAAAAAACACGCCCCCGCTTTGAGGTTGCGAGAGTCGTCGCGCACACACACATAGACATAGACATGCATATCCGTGTTTACGTAAAATTCCATTTCCATCTCCATCTCCAATCATATTTGTCCAACTGGCACATTATTTACGTTGTTAATTATATACGTAGGAATATTAACGTACATCATCTCTTGTTTGCGCACGTCCGGACCGCTGCCACGGCCGGTCCTGACCAACCCGAACCCTCTTCATCACCCGCGCGTGCTTCCCGCCCGAAACGGTCAGTGCCGCATTCATGCCCGGCAGAGCAGACGCAACCTCTCACTGGCGCCGACATTGAAGCGGCGCGCCGGCTGAGAGAGCGTCGCCCGCGCCGCTTCCGGGTGCACGCGGGTGCTCCACGTTCAAAGGTCGCAATAGCCGGCTACAACATGCATGTAAAAAGTTCTTGGGAGTCCGTGCTATAGCTAGTTGTCCTCTCCCAACTCATCAATCTCTTCCGGTAGTACTAGTACTCCATGGCGCGATCCATCGACAAGCAGGCGGGAAAGTTATGGTATACTACTCGGTTTGCGGTGAGTGGCATGCTGAGCGACCGTGTGGGGTCGAGCCATGGAGGAGGGTGAGACACGAACACGATAAACATGATTTAAATATTGGTTTTGCTCGATGGCGCGATCCAACAAAACGAAACGTTGGTTTCTCTCCGTTTCCATTTTTTCTCCGGAAAAATGGAAACTTTTCCACTCCATTTTTGTTCCTATTCCAAGGTTGCCCCGTTACAACATTCCATCAAATACAAAGGAAAACTAACACGTATGCTGATGCATCTCAATGATTCATAGATCATAGCCAATATTTACTTCACAACTAAAGAAAAAAGTTGTGAGAGCGTGTACGAAAGAAAAACTACTGATGGGGTCACTACGACTTAAACCCTAAACCCTAAACATGATTTAATTTCCTGGCCAGGTAGAACCTGTCGAAGGAAAGACGGCTGGCACCCTCGGATCATACGATGCTTTTGTGCAGTTCCACTAAAATCGACCTGAGCATCCCTGATGGAAAAGATATTGAAGAAGTGTGATTAGAATAATAGTACTGGCACTAGTTCATGAGACATAAACTCATCACAAGTAGAAGCCGGTAGAAGTAGAGAAAGATCGACATGGAGATGGAGCTACAACAGTGGAGCAAGCCGGCTCCAAAAGGAAGATGGACTACCTGGGACGTCGGGCTATAGCTAGAAGGGCGGTTGGGACGTGGCATCGGCCCATACCATGGTGACCCCTGATTGGGACGCACCGACTGTGGGTTTTCTCCCTCGCCGATGTCGACCGCGTCTACGCAGAACATTGTTCCCTTCCCCCAGCTGCGAGATCAGGCCCGTCGTTCTATGCTTGTGAAGAGAGCAACCTAAGCAAGCAGGCGGTGGACGTGCAACAGTTAATTCGGTGTCAGATTGCCAGAAGCATACACTATACTACTAGTGCTATTATTGTTCGACTTCCCGAACAGCCAAGCGCAAAGTTTACTAGTACTACTACTATAGTCCATAAAGGTATGTACTATACTAGTACTAGGAACCGGATGGAGGAGCGTCTGCACTCTTATTATAATTTTAAAATGTGATAAAGCAATCTTCAACACATTTGGTTCTCTTCGAGGGTTCTCGCATGTGATAATGGAAGTTGATTGCATGGAACACTCGCCAAAATTCTCCCTTAATTCTGGCTCATATCCTGTTACAAATAGTAGCGCTCAGTAATATTTCCTCTTTTTTTGTTATTCAGCATGTAAACAGGTCAGCAAACCTTGCGGCGCATCTTCGTGCGAACCGTGCTTGCTGCACTTTGAATGTGGCCGAGAGCTGGCTTGATGAAACACCTCGCTTCCTACTTCTTTTTTTGCGGGGTACCTCGCTTCCTAGTGACGAGTGTCTTGGCTGATCGTCCTAAGAATGCTTATATATGAATAAAGCTCTCTCATTTACCCGCAAAAAGATTAAGCCATATTAACCGGAAAGGAGTGAGTATGGTCTAGCACTACTTTTTGGTGTGTCCCGTCAAGTCGCAGAACAAGGAGAAGCTTGCAGGACAAGGTGAAGCTCGCTTATGCCTTTTGACTAATGCAACCTACCCTCGGTGGACATGCATCAGTCCATTTGGTGTCAGATTGTCAGAGGCATACACTGTAGTACCCAACATACGGAGTACCATCAATGTTTGACTTCACGAAGGGGCAAAGAGCCAAGCGCAGTAGTACGCGTACTTGGTTTTGCACCTTCATACTACTCCACCCTTCGTCACAATTTACAGGGTGCGCTTCATTATGATGCATTTCTCTCAATGCATTTCCACCACCAGAGAGACTTTAGACGCGTTTGGTTTAATGCTCAATTAATTAGGGCGTGGTAGCCGCAATCAAGTCCACAATTTTCTCTCCATGTACTGTACTACTACGGAGTGCATGCATGTGTGTACCCGGGGTGGAAGCACTGCATGCATGTGTGTACGCATTATACCCTCTAGTAATAGACGTCATGCTATAACTACCAATGCTATTTTTCAGGCCGATCGCTAGTCGCCTTGGTCCCACATATTTTTTTCTTTTTTCTGAAGTGCGCTGTATAAACAGTGACTGATGGAGTAGTATGAGCGGATTCAAAGAAGAGCGTATTGATGGTTGCTTCTTGAGAGCAACTTACAGTGGGAAAGGTGGGGCTTATGATTTGACTGCTCATTACTCACTATTAATGCGGCGCAACAACCGGGCTGAGTCTCCCATGCGTATGTGCACTACCCCCTCGGTTCTTAAATATACTCTGGAGTATTTGTCTTTCTAGAGATTTCAACGAGTGACTACTCAAATGTTTGTCTTTTTAGAGATTTCAAATGGACTGGCACATACGGATGTATATAGACATATTTTAGAGTGTAGATTCACTCATTTTGCTCCGTATGTAGTCACTTGTTGAAATCTCTGTTAAGACGAATAGAATATTTAGGAACGGAGGGAGTACGCATACGAAGCAAAATGAGTGAATCTACACTCTAAAATATGCCCGTTTGAAATTTCTAAAAAGATAAATATTTAGGAACGAAGGAGTATAATTTTGTGCATGGCACATGTACCCGGATGATGAAGAGGCTTCTGGCAATGCTATCAAGCTTCCATCATTTGTTTACATAATTGACGTACTATACAAATAATTTTCCAGCGACATGAAATTGTACAATGGTGTGAGCTTTCAGCTTTTGTTTCGCGTGTCTTGCCATCGATGCTCGTTCGGAAACAATAAAAAACTAACTTCCTTGCTAATGCATGTCAATTATTAGCAGATTAGAGCTAATAATTACATCATAACTGAAGACAAAGTTGTGAGAAGGTGTTAAATTAAAATTGATCCATGCTTTCATTGGCAGCAACGTCCCCCCAGCTCTGTCTAAATCAACAAAGCATGTTGGGAAAAAAAGTAGCTGTCTGGAGCATGCAACATTCCGATCATTTTGTGCAGTTCCACTAAAATAGAGCTGAGCGTCTCTGTTCCAAAGATATCAAGTGTGATTACGATAATAGAGGACTGCTGATGAAACAATAAACACACAAATAGAAGCCGATCACCTTTGCAGTCTCTCTTAAGACTAACTAGTTGGAGAAGATTAGGCTCGGAGTTGGATGAGGAGGATAGAGAAAAACCAATCTCCCTTTGTGCAGTCGCACTGAAATGTAGAGACGTTGCCCGTGTGACATTTTAGTACAACTGCACAAAACACTCTTAAGAAAAAAGTGATTTGTGCAGTTCACCAAAAGGTCGCAATAGCAACGAGGTGAAATGGATAGCCCTGTTTGCAAAAAAGAGGTAGAAAGGAAACAATTACTAGCCAATAACAGTTGATGACACATGCGATGACAAAAAATAAGCATATTCCTTGTCCTAAGGGAAGATAACAACACGGTTGTGTTTGTCTAAATCGGTGTGAGGACGAGAATGCAATATGGAAAGTACGCTGGATGAGCTATGTTTTGGGCAAAGAACTATGGAAGATCCACATGCAGCGACGTGGGAAAACGGGTAGTGGAGCAAGGCTGGAGGGGATACCTGGAGGTCGTCGGGATGTAACTAGGTGAGCGGCGGCGGGCGGAATCTGCGAGCAGGTGGCGTAGGCCCTGCCGCGCCGGAGCTTGGTCAGAGAGAACAACGTGTACCGCAGATCGGGACGTGCTGCCTCGGTGCCGTCGAACGGAGAAACGATGCACTTCCTCCCTTTCCCCCGGCGGACGGGATGCGGCCGGATCAGTGACCAACGGTGAGAGAGAGAGGCCACCGCACTCCATTTCCCCTGGCGGACGGGATGCGGCCGGATCAGTGACCAACGGTGAGAGAGAGAGAGAGGGGACACCGCACTCCCTTTCCCCCGGCGGACGGGATGCGGCCGGATCAGTGACCAACGGTGAGCGAGAGAGAGGCCACCAGAGCCTTGTGTGAGATACTCTGAAGAGCGGACTACCTTTTCCTCCATAAAAATCGTTTTATATTCTGTGTACGTGCCATTCAGCGCTATAACTTTATTTAAAAATAACGCGGCAACGCGTCAAGTCAAACTTTGTTTCGTGCACGCGTGGTACACGACCTCCATAGGTAAACAACCGCTACAGGCGTTCAAATTAGCACGTGGGCTGCCACTTCGTAAAGAAATGAGCTCCACCGTGTACCCGCGCGGGTGTGGCTGGGCACGAAGTGTGAGTACGTGCACGGTGCACCTATTCTCTTCTTGTATACGTACACCACCTACGTGGGGTTGTGTGAGAGAGATACAAACCTAGAGAGATATAGTGTGTGGGTTCTTGAGAGTTTTTTTTTGTGGGGGGGGGGGGCGTCAATCAAAAAATTTAACATATGCAATTTGTGTGAAATAGAGTCCTGGATATAACATATGTATAGAGGGGGCGATCCACGAGAAGAGAGTGGAGGTATCATCGGCTTGAGGTGTCCATAGAATCGAAGAGAGGGATGATGTGTGTGTGTGTGTGTGTGCGCGCGCGCGCGCGATCGATAAAGAGTGCCATCAAATTTGTGTGTGCCCACGTCAAAGATATAGAGTGGCTGGCCTACTGGAACGTGAGATGGGACATGTGCAGTTTGTCTCTGTGGCATGGATACCTACCTGCAGCGCTCGACTATCGGTGTGTGGTGGGGGAAGAGGGAGGCTCAATTAACTATAGAGGTACAATGGCTGGTATATGTGTGGAGGAGGAGAGAGGCCTACCTCATGTATTAAGGAGATCGATCTGCCTCATGTATTAAGGGAGATCGATCGGCATCCATGCATATGTGCAGGAGATGAATAAGGTTGGGAGAGAGACAGAGCTAGATTGTTGGAGGGGGTGGTAGTGGAGTTGCTTCTAACAAATGGTGGGATAGGCTTGCTAGACAAACGGAGGGCATGCCCGCAATGTCAATAAGAGAGGAGATGGCTGCTTGTTGTCTGTGCACGTGCGTGTGAGAGACGGGTCAGGAGGCATGCACAAATGATGAGGGGGGGCGATGTGGCTGTGGTAAGCAGACGTAACTACATAGGAAGATCAATCGCCCTTTGTAAGAGAAAGGAGAGACATAACTTGTGAGGTACGTCGATCGGTGGGGGGTAGTTAAAGTCGATCTAGGTATATGTTGGGAGATCGATCGGTATACATGCATGTGTGTGTTAGAAGCAAATGAGGCACGAGGAGAAGGATAGAGAGAGAGGGATCCATGTAGGAGGTGGTACGAGAGGCATACTATATCGAGGGGGAGGAGTGTGCGAGTACGAGAAAGATGAAAAGAGTGGTGGGAGTGAGGCATGGACGGTGACAAGAGAATAGGGGAAGCTTGTGTTTGTGCTAGGCACACCTGGCTAGAGAGGCATATCGATCGATGTGTGCCGTAAAGAAGGAGCTGGGGGGCCTACACACACCGTGGGTGAACGACCTAAAGTAAAAAGACGAATTTGCGCGATGGAGCTAGAGAATGCTGAGGGAGGGTGAGAGGGATGCGGGCGTGTGCATGCACAAGAGAAAGTTAGCGCTAGCTACAAAGATAATAGGGTTGTGTGGGTGTAAAAGACGAATAGAGATCATATATACTTCATTATAAAAAGTGAATTCGGATATTTGAAGAATTTATCATAGTGTTTCAAACCGACGGATGTGTGAATATATATAACGATGATACACATGGTGTGGTTATGAACATGGTATACTACATTTAATATATTTTATCTCTACTCTTATAAAAAACGAAGTTGTTGATGATGGTGTGCCTGCCATCCTGCATTATAGGCCGTCTGATTTATATCTGGCGGATAGCAAGGAAACTATGATGGTTGAAGTTGGCAACAATCATGATTGTAGATTCTTATTGAAATAGAGAAATGAATTCAAATTTAGTTCAAATTGCAGCGGTAGTATAGACATTTGGAATGCACTAAAATGTTGGTATGAGTAGGTTACATGCATTATATAGCAAGCGAAAAAATTTAATCAGACATAACATGGATTCATACTCCCTCCTTCCATCTATATAGGGCGTAATGAGATTTTTAAGACCGCCTTTGACTATTGACAAGCTTAATAGTACATGACATGCACAATGTGAAAATTATATCATTGAAAGAACCTTTCACAAACGAATTTAACGGTGTGCTTTGTGTAAGTTGCATGTCATATATCATTGCTCTAATATTTGGTCAAAGTTAGCATCAAAAAATGCATTAGGCCCTATATAGATGGAAGGAGGGAGTAGCTTTGAATAACATTTGTATAGTAAAATGGGGCAAGACTCTCTCTTTGTGTGGTGTGAATAGTTTTATTTTTTTCGTTTTCTTTTTTGTTGAGGGAAGTGCGAATTGATTTGGTACGTACAAGTACAATATTACTACATGTTAGGCTTGTCCCTAAAATTCAACCCGCGTCTTGTTATATCCCGAAAATTCAGATATCGTGCTCCCAAAACTGGCGCCTTCACAACCCGCGCCTTACTATCCCGAAATTACAACGCGCGTGAAAACTCCCTCCAGCTGCCAAATCCCGACACGCGAAATCCCCCTTCTAACCCTGAGCCGAAAGGGCCGCTAGTTCAAATTGGTGGGGGTACTTTTGTAACACACCCTACATTTTGGACAAGCGCGTTCCTAAGTCATGCTTCACCCCCTCCCATCGCCCCCTTTCCGCCATTCGAAATCCTAGGACGCCATAACCTCTCCGCTCCAGCCGCGAAACCCCACCCTCCTCTGTCTGCCACGTCACCGCTGCCCAACCGGAGCCTCTTCCCCGACGACGTCGTCCACCGCAATAGCTCGACGTCCCTCGTCCACCTCCCCGGATGAGGATCCGTCGTCCTTCTTGCCTTCCCACCGGTTCAGCCGCCCATCCTCCACCTCCAATGAGCTGCTCCGACAATCGCCTCGTCTATCACGGCTGCTCCATCCCCACAGCGCCGCCTTAACCTGCTCCACCGAAACCGTAGCATCCTCACCGACTCCTCGGACGAAGCCGAGGCCTACTCGGCGCCACCAAAGAGGTTGTACACTCATCGCATCACACCTTCTCCTTAACTCGACCTCCCGGCACCGACGGTGCTCCATCCCGCACCCCCATGGAGTGGCTACCTTGAAGTCGGTGCCGCGGGCGACATCTCCACGGCGGATCTCCCCCAGTGCGAGGCCCCTTCGGCGGCGGTGTCCATACCAGCCAGATCTGCTGCTGCTGCTCCGGCTCTCGCTCGATCGCTCGCTCGCCCAGCTACTGCTGCTGCTCTCCCCCTCGCTCGTGCTGCTGCTCTGCTCCGATTAAGCCACACTTCAGTCGACCGAATCGACTTTTGGGTCAATCGATTTTCAGGGGTTGGGGGGCTCGCCGGAGTTAAGGAAGAACCACCCGCAGTGAGGACGGGGGCTCGCCGGAGAGGTACCCCACTATCTATCTTAGGGTTAAGGGTGGGGGGCGGGGGGGGGGCCTAGAGGGCTAGCCGGGGCAGCGGTGGCGAGTTGTTTCGGGGCGGCGAGGCGGCGCTGGGGCCGGCGGTTCGGCCGGAGGTGGCTGGCGGCTCAGGGGGTGCAGGTTGAAGATGAACTGCAGGCCCTCCCTAAACTACATGTCAAGTGCCTCTCTGCTACCATTGCATTCAGTTTCGATAGTAGCATTCAGATTCCACAGTAAATTTCAGCTTCGACAGTTAAGTTCAGAGTCAACAGTTTTTACCTCATCTGTTGTAGTCAGGTGGTTTTTGGTGATGTTAATTTTACATCCATTATACATCATCTATTGGAGATGCTATTAGAATCCCACTTGAGATTGACGATGTCTGTCTTGTGCTGCTTCAGCCTTGACGTCTTACGGCTCACCGGAGCTGCTCCAACGATAGAACGATCCATCACAACAGAGCAGTGCCCTGAACACCGTCTACAGATTCCTCAGATCTTCCTCCACACCTCCGACAGCCACCTCTGCCTCAACTGCTTCAGCGACCAACCCAATGATGCTGAGGTCAACACGGCTACGGCAAAGAGGTTGTATACTTGTTGCATCACTTATTACTATACATTCACGTCGATCCATTAGGGCTATTTTGGTTCAACGGAAAAACATCGATCCACTGGTTGCTACCATCACTCTAAATTTCTGCATGTTCTCCTTACATAATCTCACCATATTTTTTTTCGTATGCATGTCAGATATTGTACACAGTCATGCTGAACATGTAGAGAAAAAGAGAAGAGTTTTGCGCGGCAATACAGTGTCATGCAGACATCGCTCCATGGTGGGTTGAATGGAAAACCCTCCCCACCCCTCTCCAGATTGTAATCCAGAGGAAGATATCTGTTCTGAGGCGGATTCGGACGCTGCTGACCACTCCTATTTACCCCCCAAGGTGTTTGATCTACCTTGGCATGATGATGTTAGTCATATCATGCATATGTTGCCCTGCAGTGCCTACTTTTGACATCATATATATTAGACATGTTCTGTAATGCCACCTGTTTAGTTTCTATATCATATATGGGAATTATGCAGTCTCATGTCTTTTAGCCAGCTATAATATATGTGAAATGTGCAATGCCATCCTGTTTAACCAGGCATCATATATTTGAATGATATCTTGCCCATCCTTTTCTTCATTACATTTCCATTTGTCGACAATGTTTGTACATTAAACTACTCATCCTGTGAATCAGCCATTTGGGTGGGAGATGGAAAAATCTGTAGTGAAAACAAGGCCTTCAGAGCAGACAGTGCTACCTGTCGAAGCAGATCTCTTGTTGGGTCCCAATAGCTCCTCAGAGATGGATTCAGAGACAGATGACCAGTCCTATTCCCCCACTGAGGTGTATGCTCTACCTTGGCACGGTTATACTGCTCATATCATGCATACGGTGTCTTGCATTGCATAGTTTAGACATCATATACACAATATTCAACACCATGTTCTTAGTTCAGACATCATATCGAATGCCCTCTGTTTAGCATATAAATCACATATGTGAACTAAATGATGCGATCCTGATTACTTAGATAACATGTAGGTGAATTATGTCATGCGATCCTGTTTAGTTATTCATCATATCTTTGAATTATGTTATGCTATGCTATCCAGTTTAGATAGACATCATATATGTGATATGTCATGCTATCCGTTTTAGTTAAACAATATACATGTCAACTATTTCATGCCCTCTTTTTTCCACACTATCTATTGCATCTGTCTCTCATACAATGTCTGTACATTCAACTATGTTTCCTGTTTATCAGCCATTTGAATTGGAGCGGGTGATGCCAGTATCTAGCGGACTAAAAACACGGTCTTCAAATAAAACAGTGCTACCTCTTGGTGGAGATAGCACCCCGGTTGTACATGCACAAGAACCAGCCCTACCACACATAACCCAAACTCTCGCAGATTGTACCCCTACTACGATGGACAGAGAACCAGCTTCACCCAATCTAACCCCAACCCCAACCGATAGTAACCTAGTTCCTGTTGACACAACACCATCTCCACCACAGAGCTCCCAAACAAGAGCAGTTAGTAAGGCAGCTCCAGTGCCCAAAGGGCCAGTACTATCACGGCGAACCCCAACTCCACCAGTTAGTACGCCTATTCCTGTGGAGGAAGCACAACCAGCTAGTCGTAGTTTAGCATCTATTGCATTTGATGTTGTTAAATCGTATGTGCGTCATCTTGGAAATATTATACTGAAGATGAAAGAAAATGCCAGTTGCAGGTGTTTGTCCATGAGTTATGTGTAATTAATGTTATTCATGGCAATTACTTTGCTTCGTCCCATACATCCTACCTCCATGATGGTTATAATACAGCAAATTTTCCCATTTCTCTCTATAGAGAAGGACCGATTTGGAAACTCAGGATGAGGTAACCTATGCTAATACCTCTGCTATCTTCAAGAATGCTTGGTTGCAGTATCGGAATTACCTGAAGAAAACGTACTTCACCGGCAAAGAAACTCATCAAATTCCCTTACGTTCTCTTGAGACACATTTACTGGACGATGACTGGGAACGCCTTGTTCTGTACTGGTCCCGAACCAAGAATGTGGTAAGGTCTATGAGCTCATTTTCTATTTTTAAGTATTATATTCTTGCGTCTTACTGTACTCTGTTCATGTAGAACAAGTGCCAAACCTGAAGAACAACTGTTCTAATTTAAGATTCCATTGCTACCATAGGACATAGATATATGTTTGTTTGATGCTTTTATTATGTACTAGTACTTGGCAATAGAAGACTTGGTAGTTTAATCCTGTCCACCTTACTAATGAACTGGTTCACCAAAATGAGTTTCATATACTAGTACATGCTAAACTTGTTATGTGTCTGCTTGTTTCTTCTTTTAGAATGCTGACAGAATATTGGGGAAGAGTGCCTTATTAAGAAACGATAAAGGAAGTAATGCAGATAAGGTTCAGGATAGTGACACATCCTGTCTTGGTTGAGTGTTGGAGTTACTGGCCACTACCGCCTGCACAAGCTTTTCAAACTCACTGTCTGGATCAGTTCGGTTTCTTGAGTCTCAACTACAAGCTGAAAGACATCGATCAGCTGTGCTGCGACAAGAAGCGGAAGGACTGCGGAAGTCCCTGGAGCATTCAGATGCATACTTTCTGGTGCAACAGCAAGCATTGGAGGATTTTAGCGGCAAACAGGACAAAGCTAATCAGCTTGCTAAGCTTATTGCCAGCATGGTGGATACCCAGGATAACATTTCTTGAGCTCTTCTGAAGTTGTTTTAGTTATGCTCTTGTTTTGCTGTCGTGTTTATTTGCACTAGTGGCCAATTTTGATGGCCAGTGTATATGATATGCTGCTTTGTTCCCTATATTTGCACTGGTGGCGAACTTTGATGCCCAGTGGATGTAATATGTGTAATAGCCGTGATAGCCTAGCGTTAGTTGCTTGCTTATTTATTTCCTTGTTGTCTTGTTTATTTGTTTGCTTGTAGTCATTGCAGTTCTTTTTCCGCGGTTAACTAGTGGCTGCAATAACCTATTTTTTAAAACTAGGCCACAATAACCATGGGCTAATATTTACTGTAGTGATACTGGGCCTCCTACGGGCCGTAGAAATAGTGGGCCTTCTACGGGTCGTAGAAATAGTAGGCCTTCTACGGGCCGTAGAAACAATGGGCCTTCTACGGGTCGTATCATCAATGGGCCTTATACGGGCCGTATGATCGATTGGCCAAACATGGGCCAATAACAGGCCGCATTATGGCCGTAAACGGGCTAGAGTTGGAATCGTCCGTTCATGGGCCGACCGTAACGGGCCATCATTAATAGGCTGTATTTGATGACGCTATGAAAACGGCCCAACGTATTAACGGACCACAAACGGGCAGACTATAACCACGAGCTGAATTTGGCCCATAAGTAGAAAATGACAGTAACGGGCCGTAAGTAAATGAATGCTGGAAATGAGCCTAAGAATAAATGGGCTCTGAGAAGTCCGAAAGATAACATGGGCTGGAAACGGCCCAATGGAATAATGGGCCGTTAATGGGTATAAAGTGATACACTGTTCATTACAGGCCAGTTTCACCACGGGCCGTTAATGGGTGTAAAGTGATACACTGTTCATTACAGGCCAGTTCACCACGGGCCGTTAATAGGCCAAGAGTTACATAGGGCCTCATATGGGCCGAAAGACGTCATGGGCCATAAGTGAAAACGGGCTGGAATCATATTGGATGGCCCAGATGATGCTACTGGGCCAAATTTGGATAGGGCGTAACGGGCCTTGGGTTAGCGGGTTGTAAATGGGCTATATGCGAATAGGTCGTTAACAGGCTTTCCATGGGCCGGCCCGCCACCTTTTGACCAAGTCAAACGGGCCGGCCTTTTCACAGGAATGGGCCTCTGTTGGGTCGTGCCACGTGTCGACGTATAATAGGCTCCTATCTGACCCACTGACGAGCTGACACGTGTTTCATCTGGCCAATAAGAATTTTCCACGTGGAAATTTCCCATTGATCGGGGTTGTTAACGGGTTATCGTATCCAAAACCCGACCCGATAGCTTAACAGCGTTCCGTTACGGTGGATGCCACGTGTCGGCCACCCTTGACGAAAGCACTTCTATGACGCGCGATTTATTGTCATGGAAGTGGACACTTCCGTGATGATAATTTTGGTAATGTCATGGAACACTTCTACGACAACACAAGTATGACTATCTTGATTCTGTAATAAATTTGTCATGGATGTACATGCATGACAAAAACCACGACCTACTATGACAAACACGTATCATCACGGAAGTGTATTTTTTTGTAGTGCTGTGATTTCGATGCCCACAGGGAAATGAGATATGTATGCGTGTGAGAGAGATTGCACAATTCATTCACGTACCACTGTCTAGCAATCGTGGACGTGCATCGCTTGAATATAAATCAATATCTACTTCGTATCGGGGCCAAAGGTACAATATTGATTCAACGCTATAAAGATTGGACACTCACATATCACATTTTTTTCTATTTAAATAAACCTTTTCAGTTGTGCATGCCAAAATTACAGTGATGTTTCTTCAAACAACTAATGTAGCTATCATGTACATGCACCATTGTTACTCTTGCATTCAAAATCATTAGTCTTGGATGATTTAAGGTTCTATTATGAAGTAATATATGTAATATTCATATATTAATTCAACTGCTACGCAATTTGTGAACTGGAAGCTATGTAATCATATGAGGTAACACTTTTAAGTAGCAGACTACAATATCCATTTCTTTTTGTGCGCCTCTACACTAACACGGCAATGCATTATGTTTAAAGTAGATAACCAATTGCACTAAATTATCTATTTGCACGAGAAATACATAGGCTGAGCGTTTGATCCCTTTTTTGTGAACGCGCCACTACACCCGTACGATTGGCCGCACCCGTCTGAACATCCAAGTTATCGGCGCATCATCCCGAGTTATTGTCTTTTTCTGGGGTGGACTTCACACCAGTTATTAACTACTGTCGCGTGCCTCGTGTACACAGTCTCGCATGACCTTCCCGCTAGCACGATCCAAAATTAGTTGAAACTGGATACGAACGATCCTGCGGGCGGCAAAATCTCCCGCCTCCTTCTAATATTTCCGCCACCTTAGTCTTTAGCATGCGAAATTCCCCTTTTGTCCTTGGTGCACGGAGACCTACAGTTACAATACCGCCCTCATCTACATAATAGGTCGGGGCTGCTTTGGTAACTTCCGGTTCCCCCCACTACACGACACCCCCATTTCCTCTCCCCCTCCCACAAAAACGACTAACTCCACAGCACCAGAGCATCTCACATCACGCCGTCCGTACTTCATCGGCCTTTCTCCCCTTCCCTCTCGAAACCCTAGACTGCTCATCCATAGGCGTACCAAAGCCCATTCACTGCCAGCGGCGTCCACCTCACTGGATCTGCTTCTGCGACCGCATCTACCCCTCCCACCTCCCCTAGAAACAAGTAGACTGCTCGTCCACCACTGTACCACAGCCCATTCAGTGCCGGCCTTGTCCACGACGCTGGATCTGCTTCGCCAGTACTCCCGTCAACGACAGCGCATCTGTAGCGGCTCATTCATACTCCCCACCGGAGACGCTTCGTCCACACCCCTCGGAGCCGCCCCACTGACGCCCCCATCGACTGCCACTGATCCTCTTCGCCGACACCTTCCTCAACCCTATCGGAGCCGCTTCGCCGACACCATCGTCAACCCCACCGGAGTAGCTTCACCTATACCATTTTCAACCCTATCGGGGCCGCTTTGCCAACTCACAAGTCCACGGCCTCAGATCCTCTTCCTCGCACCCTCATCCAACCTACCGAAGCAGCTTCTGATGCCCCATCCATGGCAGCAGATCCGCATCGTCGACACCATCCTTAACCCAACCACCAGAGCAGCTTCACCTATGCCCTCGTCCATGGCCACAGATCCACTTCGCCCACATCGTAGTCCACCCTACCGGAGCCGCTCCACAAACACCCTACTCGACGGTTCTAGATCTCCTTATCGGACCCCGACAGCCAGCGCGGCGTCATCACCCTTGATGTTTCTAACCTGATTCCCACCGTCTGGCAAGATGCCAAGCACCCGCCACGGCCTAGGTACTTGTCACCTTTAAACCCGTCCAGCATCACCTGCCCGATGTACTTCAAATATACTAACAGGTCACCGTTACCTATTATGCAGCTGGCAAAAACTACAAGGACGATGTTTCTTCTGGATCTAATAGCTTGGCCAACCAAGATCCTGGACCGAGGCATTGCTATGATCTTGTAAGCGTGTCTCTCTCTCTCTTGTATTGTTTTGTGCCTGCCAGCGTGCTTTGCTAGGATTTTCGACCAGTAATCCCTTTGTGCAGACAATGATTTCTACTATTGGCTGCTAAATTAGATATGTAGATGTCATACATGATACCACCTCGTACCTCCGTTCCTAAATATAAGTCTTTCTAGAGATTCCACTATAGGCTACATACGGAGCAAAATGAGTGAATCTACACTCGAAAATGCATCTATATACATCTGTATGTGGTCCATACTGGAATCACTACATAGACATATATTTAGGAACAGAGGCAGTACATTACAAAAAATCGTAGGTGGCATGTAGGAATTCCAGTACACTACATTAGGCTCCCTTAGAGTGCCTGCTAGTCCAGCACACAGAGTCATGGCTAGTTTGTGCTACGCACACAATCATTAATTGGTGGTTTAAATATGCGCAAGGGATATGCAATGTATTATCATGTAGAGATGTCTGAAATTAGCCATGTCAACTTGCAGATAGGGTTACACAATGAAAAAGTACAAGATGTATGTGGCAATTTCATGGAACATCGCAAAAAAGGAGAGCCAGCGGTGAGCCTATACAGTGTGCTATGGTACGTCACTCCTCCATTGCAATCATCGTGACATGTTATTTGTATGTCAGTTCTATTGGCCAAGTTTCTTAGGGACAGTTATTACGAGTTATCCTAAGAAAATAAGCACCTGTGACTATAAGCTCCATGTAATAAGCCAACCAGTTCTTTTCATTGCGTTTTCAGCTTATCTTTGGTATGATCAGTGGAAAGTCTAGATTGCATTATATTTTTTTCATTTTGCTGCCCATATGGAAATTAATTTAACTTGCAAACATCACAAATTGAACCCAGTGAAGTAATTAATATGATAGGAAAACAGACCATCACTATTTGCTCAAAATGCAAATACAAAGATACCATCTACTTGGAACAATCTACTTTGGTCAATGTTTTCCATAGAGATCCCATTGTCTAATTTAAATGAAAAACGCATGAACCACATTTAAATGAAGAACAATTATTTATTGAAATTCGATAGTCCAAGTGGCTGGTTATTATCATATAGCAGCACCACCTGAAAGCATCATATAGCAGCAGCAACTCATAGCAACTCATCATACAGCAGCAGCAGTGTGCAATTCATCATATACCAGCAACAGCTCATAGCAATTCATCATATAGCAGCACCAGGAGCAGCTCATAGCAATTCATCATATAGCAGCAGCAGGAGTAGCTCATAGCAATTCATCATATAGTAGCAGTAGAAGCAGCTCATAGCAATTCATCATATAGCATCAGCAGGTGCAGCTCATAGCAATTCATCATACAGCAGCAGCAGGAGCAGCTTATATCAACTCATCATATAGCAGCAACAGCTCATAGCAATTCATCATATAGCAGCAACAATAGCTCATAGCAATTCATCATATAGCAGCAGGAGCTCATAGCAATTCATCATATAGCAGCAGCAGGAGCAGCTCATAGCAATGCATCATATAGCAGCAGCAGAAGCAGCTCATAGTAATTCATCGTATAGTGGATCAGAATGAAAATTTGGCAAAAAAAATCAGAGGAGATCCTCACCTTGTTGGATGAGCTCATCCTTCAATAGCACCTCAAGGCCACGGCCTGGGAGGTGGGGATGGGGAATAAGGTGCCTTCTGCCGCAGTGTGGCATCAGCCATAGTTGTGCAGCGCCTGCCGGAGTAGTGCGTTGGACGAACCACAGTGGAGCAGCTGCTGGAGACCTTGAGAATGAGGGGCGGCGCCAGAGGGAGAAGCAGGGAGATTTTCCCCTACCCGTCGGACATGTAGCCTAGCTGGATAGAGCATCGTCAAGGACCAGGCTAGATGGGACCAGTGGCGACGACTTGCTGGAGGAACCCTAGTGCCGCAGGCAGGGGATCAAGGTAGAGGGAAAGGGGAGAGGAGATGCAAGCGGGCAGGGCAATGAACACTTGCGTGTTTGTTTTTACTTGAGGGTGAGGTGTGACGCGGGCGTCACCAATTGCATTTTGAGTGTAATATAGGCAGACAACAGAGTCATTTCACTATTCCCCTTCCCTTCAATTTTTAATGAGGTTCTACCCGAAACACCCCCCCTCCAAAGCAAAATTAGTTAAGCCCAAGCCCATAACTCAAAAATGACTTCTTTGCATCTTTTATGGCTTATTTTGACAATAAGCCCTGAAAAGGCGGAATAGAACTGGCCCTTAACCTGCAATTCAATTGTGCGTGCAATGATGAATCACTCCTGCCTGCTATAGTGTACATTTAGGCATCATCATATATGGCATAACCTAATACATGTGCATTACATTGTAGAATCTGGAATATGCAATGTTTATGTTAGTTCATACATTGCACATGATGTTTAAATGCCCCTTAAATCTAGTCAGTAAAGTGAAGGTCTTTAAGCCTCCTTTGCTTCTTTTCTTGATATGTAAGATTTGCTCACACATCTGTTCAATTGTTTGCATCAGCCAGCCATACTAGGACTGTTTGCTTTGATTACTTGCTGTTCTTGACCTAACACTCTAACAGAGATTGTCAACAATTTAAACACTAAGGGCTGCTATAGTGGGGCCTTTTCTAACTCATAGGTGACATAAAGGTTTGGCTGTACACTAAAGTAGGCTCTCCAAGAGTACCTGGAGGTCCAGTTCGAAGGTATGCCTAGTTTTTACATAGTGCAGACATAGCAAATGCTCATTTCATTGTGTGCAAGTACAAGAGATGCGGCATGTCTCATTATGTGGTGTTGTTTTGTTATAATCTCATCCGTTTGTGTTCACAGACTGGAAAGTATGCATATTTATCTTCCAAGGAGACGAGTAACTAGTTTGTGTCACCTTGCAGAGGGGGTGCAATGAAGATAAGATTGAGGATTTCCAAGTACAAGATGTTAGGAAGGAGCCTTGCAAGAGAAGTAGGAGCTGCGCTGAGCCTCTTCAACCTGTTAAGGTAAGTCACTGTATCCAACTCAACATTTCAATTCCTTGTTTGTTTCAGGCATAGTTAATTTGCTCTTTTCAATTGCTTTATTTGTCCTCAGTTAATGAGATGCCCAAAGAATGATGCCTGATGTTGGGTACTTGTATAACTATTAGTTGACATAATTAAAGGCCTTACCATTTAATTACTCTGTCGAAGTGTGCCTGAAGCTTTGAAGTCTATTAACCAACTATTATTGCATGAGGCTCACAATCTAGTTTATAAGGCTAATGATTGCATAGTTTTGCTTGCTGTAGTATGTTTGTATGAAACCCTCTGTTGTTCATTATGCTCCCTAAGACTTTAATTGAGCTACAGAATGGCCAACAGCTTGCTTACTTCTACGCAACGTGCTGTCTAAATTTGTAACTTGTCTGTGTTTTGGATTAGGCCCCAACATCATGCTCCTCTAGTGAGCTAAGAGAGATTTCTGTATGCAGGCTGCACAAACTCCTTTTTTATAATTTTTAAAATATCACCTGCTTATGCTTCATGACGTGTAACATTATTGTTAGTACTGTTTTGCCATGTACAAAATAGTCTATCTTGCTCGCTTCACTGTTGTAACTATATTTTTGCCTTAGTCATGTGTACTTACAGAAACATTTCAGGATGAAGTGACATCAACACAAAGATCTATGAGCAGTGCGGCATGGCCATTACCGAATGATTATGGATTGGAATTGGAATGTGCTGATGTTCTCGAGCATCAACTAGAGGTGGCAAGACAATGTGTACATGATTCTGAACGTACAATCAACAAGTTGAGACTGGACATGCAGGTATTAGATGCAGGAGTCAGAGAAATGAAACAAGACACTGAGGTAACAACGAAGGAATTGGAGATTTTGTAGACTGAAATTTGTGCTATCTAAATCCAGCCAATCCTATTTTCTGAAGAGATTATAGTTCAAATGGTAAGTTATGTTGATGCGCGTCCATGATGTATGAGCTATATTTGCCCAGTGTATGTAATTTGATGTTTGTGTATGCTTTATTATCACTGTGACGAACCATAATGCCTAGTGGGTATAATTGGTAGTAATTTCTTTATTGTATAGTGCAGGATTATTCTACGTTTCTATGCCTTAGTCTCTTTATTGTATAGTGTATGTTTTTTAGAGGTGATAGTATAGAGTAGGATAATTCTTTGAATATGTTATATCGTTCAAACGGGGGCCAACTCGCCCAAACGTTGTACTTACCATGGCCCTCCACAGGTCGTATGATCCATGGGCCATCTGCGGGACAGACGATCCATTGCCTTCTATGGCCGTCGGATCCATGGGCCTTCTATGGGCTGTCGGATCCATGGGCCTTCTATCGGCTGTCGGATCTATGGGCCTTCTATGGGCCATCGGATCCATGGGCCTTCTATGGACCGTCGGATCAATGGGCCTTCTATGGGCCATCGGGTTAATGGGCCTTCTACGTCCCGTAGGATCCATGGGCCTTCTACTTACGGGTCGTCTCATCTATGGGCCTTGTACGTTTTATGGGCTGACCATAATGGGACGTTAATAGGCCGTATTTGATGATGCTATGAAAATGGCCCAATAGATTAACGAGCCACAAACGGGCCGACTGTATCCACGGGCTGAATTTGGCCCACAAGCAGAAAAGGCCAGTAACGGGCCGTAAGTAACCGAATGCTGGAAATGAGCCCAAGAATAAATGGGCCCTCAGAAGGACGAAAGGTAACACGGGCTGGAAACGACCCAATGGAATAACGGGCCGCTAATGGGTATAAAGTGATACACTGTTCATTACGGGTCGGTTTCACCACGGGCCATTATGGGCCAAGACTTACAAAGGGACTCATATGGGCCGAAATACGTCATGGGCCATACATGGGCCGGAAGTTAAAACGGGCTGGAATTATATTGGATGGCCAGTCAGCATACCTGCAGACATAAATCCGTTAACTCATTTCTTTACCGCACTACACGAAGGTAAGTTCCAAAGCATACTGAATATGCCGCCCATAGCCTCATGTTCTCTTTTACGGCGTCCGCTAGCTAGGCTCGCACGACTTTTAGTTCTTTGCCCAGTTGGGTGTTGGAATCCTGCAGCTTGTTCTTATCATCCCTGGTCCATGTGAACACACGTTCGCCAGCAGCCAGTTGCTTTTTGGCCCGATGCTTACCCGCCTGTGCGACCTTCAGTTCCTCTTTCAGTTGATGTAACGATCCTGCCATGGGAAATTCAACAGTATTAACATTACTGGTATATGATTATATTTTTCTGGATGAAGGAAAACATTGCCAGGCGGTGCCTCCTTGGATTTCTCTAGTTTGGCGGTAACAATAGTTAGCTGGGTCCGACACTTTTCCAGCTCATGAGACAACATGTTGTTCTTCTCCGTGAGTACCTGATTATATAGTGATCCTTAAATCAGTTGTTTCAACTGCTTCAAGTCTCGGGGGCTACTGGTATATGATTACTAGATCTGTACAATGCGTATTTACCCGCATATATTTCAAATGCTGGTCAGTGGCGCTAGCAAGCCCATCCCGAGCAGCTCGGATGTACGCATCAGCTGAACTGAAGGCATTAAACACCTCTTTAGTAAAATTGGGGTCGCAAAGAGCGGCCCTCCATCACCGATGATTCATGGCGCTCTCAACTTCAGAGTTCGTGATAGATACATTATCCGAATCCTCTGAAGGAGGACAATCCGGCGTCACTCCCGTGTCAGCCCCCGCCTTAGAGGCATGGTCTGGAACCTGATTGGTGGAGGCGCGACTGGCAGGATCCCCGGAGATTGTCCGGCAAACACTCTTCCCGATAAAACACAGTGGACAATGTCACAGTTCGATGTGACTGCCAGGGGTGTATTTAAAGCCATACCTCTATGATGAAGGCTCGACCGTGTTGTCATTCACCTTCCTCTTCGAAGACCCACCCGACGCAAGCGCCGCTCTCTTATGAGACGCCTCTGGTGCGGCATAGCGCGCCAAGCGCCTTCCCTTTAGAGCACGAGACAGTGCGATGGGTGAGGCATAATGAGGAAGCTCTTTTGGAGGAGATGTCTCGTGACTACTTACATATGAGGCAGGAAGGAGGCTAGGATAATCGGCCACGATGGCCACTTCTGTGCCATCATAGCTCGCCTGGTAGAAAACTCCCTCCTTGAGCTCTACAAATATGTCCGGATCCTCTTGGAATCCAGGATCGAGGTCCCGGTTATGATCCTCCGGCTGTGGAGCGGGGCTATGGATCCTCGCAACAACCTTCCGCCATTCCTATTAAAAATGGACGGGTTAATGTCAATTAAGAATGACTCAGGGAGAAGATTGAGTAAGGTGGTGGGATTAAAACTCACCCAGTTAGGGGGATTGTACATGGAAAATCCCTCTCGCCGCTTAAGACGAGTGAACTCCTCTTTATCCCCTTTGTACAGATCGGCCAATATTGTGGCCAGGGCGGCGGGGGTGTCCAGACCCTTTCGTCCGCAGCGTGAGGCGTCATCTTGCCCATTGTAGTGACACATAGGGAGCCCTCTGAATTTGAGCGGCTGGACACCTCGCACTATGGAAGTCGCCATTACTTCGATTATTGATAATCTGGACTGGGCAAGTGTCCTTATTTTTCCCATTAATTGTTGAACTTCCGTGCTATCTTTCTCCTCGAGTCTCCGAGGACGCCAGTTGTGGTGTTTCCTCAATGGAGCGCTGGAAAATTCGGGAAGGCCCATTCAGACTGGGTCAGGGAGAGCGGCATCTTCAATATAAAACCACTCCGAGGGCCACTCTTCGGACGCCTTCTTCGGCGTGCCAGACAGGTATCCGGTCCCGGCTATGCGCCATATCTCGGCACCGCCCACCTCGAATACAGATCCTTTTTGGGTGCGAGGGACGAGGTAGAAAAACTTCCTCCATAACTCAAAATGGGCCTGGCAGCCCAGGAATAGCTCGCAAAGAGCAACGAAACCCGCGATGTGTAGGATTGAGGCCGGCGTAAGATTGTGCAGTTGGAGGTCGTAGTACTCCAGGAGACCATGGAGGAAAGGGTGGATTGGAAATCCGACGCCTCTTAATAAAAAGGAGACGAAGCACACTCGTTCCCCCTGGTTGGATTGGGGAAATTTTCCGCCAGGGCTTCGCCAGTAAAAGAAGTTAATCCTGCCCAAATGGGGACTAGATCCCCAGGGGGAAGGAATCCCTGTGTTTGAAGCTTAACCAGCTGGTTGTGGGATACTGAACACCTCTCCCAATCGCCTTTTTTCGGAGCCGTGACGGTGGGAGGAAGAACTGGGAGCGCTAGCCATGCTTGAATGGTTTCTCCTAGCGAGCTCTAAAGATTTTCGGCCTGTTGTGGAATGGCATCTGAGATCCAATCTCTTTTAAAAGATAGTTTTTTATGGCCAGGGTGTTATGTGCAAAAAATACTATGACCTTTTGTATTCGCTTGACACGTGGAAGCAGAAGCGATGGAGGCGCAGAAGCCGACGGGTATGACATTAAATGAAAAGATGAGTATAATTATTCAGGTCAGATGCTTTGAAGTATTCGGAGGAGGAACTCGCCTTGCTATGCCAAAGACAATCTGCACGCCGGACACATCGTCATTGAAGCCTGGTTCAGGGGCTACTAAGGGAGTCGTGGATTAAGGGGTCCTCGGGCGTCCAGGCTATGTAACGTGGGCCGGACTAATGGGCCATGAAGATACAAGATAGAGGACTTCTTCCCGTGTCCAGATGGGACTCTCCTTTGCGTGGAAGGCAAGCTTTGCATTCGGATATGAAGATTCCTTTCCCTGTAAACTGACTCTGTACAACCCTAGGTCCCTCCGTGTCTATATAAACCAGAGGGTTAGGTCCGTAGAGTACAACCATAATCATACAGGCTAAACATCTAGGGTTTAGCCATTATGATCTCAAGGTAGATCAACTCTTGTAAACCCCATATTCATCCAAGATAATCAAGCAGGAAGTAGGGTATTACCTCCATCGAGAGGGCCCGAACCTGGGTAAACATCGTGTCCCTGTCTCCTGTTACCTTCAATCCTCTGACGCACAGTTCGGGACCCCCTACCCATGATCTGCCAGTTTTGACACTGGCATGCACCAACTGACAGCTCCACCATTCAATATAAATACATATCTGGTTTGCGACCTAGAGTCATCCAGATCAGTGTCAAATCTTGCATCGATGTAACCATTTACGACAAGCTCTTTGTCACCTCCATAAACGAGAAACATATCCTTAGTCCTTTTCAGGTATTTCAGGATGCTCTTGATCATTGTCCAGTGATCCACTCCTGGATTACTTGGGTATCTCCCTGATAAACTTATTGCAAGGCCTACATCAGGTCTGGTACACAACATTGCATACATGATAGAACCTATGGCTGAGGCATAGGGAATGAATTTCATTTTCTCTCTATCTTCTGCAGTGGTCGGGCATTGAGTCTGACTCAACTTCACACCTTGTAACACAGGCAAGAACCCTTTCTTTGACTGATCCATTTTCAACTTCTTCAAAACTTTATCAAGGTATGTGCTTTGTGAAAGTCCAATTAAGCGTCTTGATCTATCTCTATAGATCTTGATGCCCAACATGTATGCATCTTAACCAAGGTCTTTCATTGAAAAATTCTTATTCAAGTATCCTTTTATGCTATCCAGAAATTTTGTATTATTTCCAATCAACAATATGTCATCCACATATAATATTAGAAATGCTACAGAGCTCCCACTCACTTTCTTGTAAATACAGGCTTGTCCAAAAGTCTGCATAAAACCATATGCTTTGATCACACTATCAAAGCGTATATTCCAACTCCGAGAGGCTTGCACCAGTCCATAAATTGATCGCTAGAGCTTGCACACTTTGTTAGCACTTTTAGGATCGACAAAACCTTCTGGTTGCATCATATACAACTCTTCTTTACATATCACATCATCATATCTCAAAACTATTACTAAGAATCAAGTTTATTTTGTCCAATGATCTACATGAAAGTTTTTATTATATCTTTCTCGGATATCTATCACTTTGGAACTAATTTTCATATGTTGCTTTTGTTAAGCTCAAACAAATATAAGTGAAGATCATGAGCATAATATTTTTTCTTTCTCTCAAATTAATTTAAGTGAAGCAAGAGAGAATTTATTGAAATTTTTACTAACTCTCAAGTAAATCTAAGTGAAGCAAGAGAGCATTTCTTCAAAAATACTAAAGCACACAGTGCTCAAAACAGTATAAGTGAAGCACTAGAGCTAGTCCATAGCTCATAAAAATTTAAGTAAAGCATAGAGAGCAATTCTAACAAGTCATGACATAATTTTGGCTCTCTCAAATAGGCGTGTCCAACAAGGAATCAAGACTTAAAACAGAAAATAAAACAAGCAAAGACTCATATCATACAAGATGCTCCAAGGAAAACACATAGTATGTGACGAATAAAAATATAGCACTACTAGGGAAAAGGCTAGCAGCAGCGCGGGTTTTAGGTGTATCAGTAGCGCGGGTACCGGCACTACTAATAAGGCGCTACAGCTAACCCGTAGCAGTAGCGCGTGCTCATCGGCGCTACTGCTATACAAGTGTAGCAGCAACACGCTTCGTGGAAGCTCACTACTGCTAATAGCTCTAGCGCACTTTGCCGGGACGCGCTACTGCTACTTTGGCGCTGCTGCTAACTTTTCCCCACTGGCTACTGCTAATTTTAGTAGTTTTTTTATGCCTATTTGTTTTGTATTTGAACAGGCTTTATACAAGAATCTTTAGCAGATACAAATGTCATCATGATACACATACAAATGGCTGCGAGACCACAAATGTAATCATAGCATATACATACAAATAGTCTCATCATAATCATCATCCAATACAAAGTGGTATCTCGTCATCATCTCGAAAATAGCGATACATGCAAGTCTCGAATACTTGCAACTACAACGTCATCCATCTAAACAATGGTATACGCGAGAAGAGCTATCACTATGAGTGAGAGCGGAACTATGCAGTACATGAGGCGGCGGTTACGAGTCCTCTCTCGCGCTAGCGTGAACCTCAAGTAACTAGCTTCTCCTTCTTGTCTGCTTTTGAAGCCTTCATGGCTGGCGCCCGAGACCCCATTCACTTGCGCCTAACACTCAGGCCACTCGTTGTACACCCCCGGAGCCTTCCCTTTGTACACGACATAGCATCGCCATCTCGCCATGAATAAACTAGGTACCTGTTAGAGATGCATGTTCATCAAGAGGATGTACAATCATATGCAACAAAATATATTAGAGCAACACGAAAAAGAAAGGGTTAATTAGCAACTGGATGCAACATACAGTACGCAAACTAATTAACTAGAGGTACGCAGGTCATCGTACCCAAACAAACAAAGTAGCGTTACGCAAGTTCGACAAGGAACATGGACATCACAAAGTTTCACCGCTACAGAAAGTATACAAGTTCAACCGACACATATCATCATCATCGGCATCGTAAATCACTAGAAGTTCCATCCTTCCATATCATCGAGGATGGACCCTAGCTTCTTGAACGGCGTGAAGTCTTGACATTGCATGCCTATGCGAGTTCGGACGTCAGCTCACGATATAGGGCCATGGTGGAACATCCCCTTCTCATCGACGACTTCTTTCATGATGATCATCGCAATGTCCCTTTGGATGTGAAAGAAGTCATCTCTAAGTTTATAATCCGCTTCTCCATGAGATTCTAGCCACTTGTGGATATGATCATCATTTCATCTTGTCATGCGAAGCTTTTGGTGATCTGTGTTGAACTCAATCATGAGATGGAGGATGTAGAATCCATCCTTCTTGCTTGGTTTTGGGACATGGGTGCAGCAGAAGTTAGTTTTATGCGCGAAACCCATCTTCTTGTTCCTTTGTTTCCTGACCTGCATGTGGCCACCTCTAATGTTGAAGCCTTGGAGAGCATCATCTAGAATATTCATTATGTGGGTGTAGTCCTTCTTCTCGTAGTCTCTGGAAGGGTCGAAATACACGGCGTGGGAGACTTGCGGGTAAAGAATAACAAGGACAGCGCGCCCGTTGCTGCGGGGAAAGACACCTCAAATTATTCTCCATATGAGCGAGAAGGAATGATTGAAATGTACCAAAGGGTTGTCCGGAACTAACTTACTTTGGATGATAAGGCAGGAGGACAATTTCCTGGTCCTTATTTTGTACCATGAAGTTTTGGAGGTAGTCCCTAGCAGTTTCACGCTCAAAATCACCGGGACACAAGAAATACTCGTGCATGTAGTACGGATCCGCCACATAGATTTTCGAGACCTCTTCTCTCTTCGTGACGGAGCTCATATGTAGCGCAAAAAGGCGGCCGATTGTAAAATCGAGCTGCCTTGTTAGAAACATCTCAAAGATATGGTCAAACCGTAGGAAGAACACCTCCGCGGGCCGTGTGTCGACATAGCACTTCCCCTCAGGCACACAAGCCACGTATGTCGGATATCCTGGATCCTTCGAGGCTAGTAGGCTTTTCTCAGTCGACATCACATGGTCGTGCAGTCTCCTGAGATCCCCTGATAGTGCCTCTAGCGGTTTCGACGATAGCATCAGCTCGCCCGTGAGATGGAACATGGCCGCACCTTTCACGGGTACACACTCTTCAGAATCCATCATCTGGCTGCTATGTGCTCTGTCTTGTTTGGAGGCAGCTATCTTCCCCGATCTCTTCCTCTCCTTTTTCTTGGGCACACCTTCTAGACCCTTCCTTAACCCCTGTCCCAGTGTTCCCGGGCTAAGCACTGTACGACACTTGGCTAGTTGAGCCTGTGTTGAGGCGGCATCTTCAGGCGTGTCCTGTGAGGATTTCATGAAGAGAGACTTTTTGCAATCCCTGCTACGACCTTCCTACCCGGGCAGATCATCCATATCCTCATTAGCATGCTGATAGCCCGATTCGTCATATGGTTGACTCATCATATCTATGTCACAGTCATACGCGTTTGTATTGAGGAAACCCATTGGGTCGACCTCCGTCTCATCATCCATTCTATGTTCTATAGGACCGATTACATCAGCCAGTACTATTGCACCCCCTTCATCACGTCGTCCGCCGCTCTCACCCGGTACTACAGGAGCTGGTAATTGCGTAGGCGGGGTGGTGGTCTCCGCACATGGTTGTTGATGTGTGGTTATTGGTGTGCCCTTGGCTGGCTCCAGACGAATAAGATTCTTCGGCCATAGTAGCACCCAACCCTTGCAGCTTCCAATACGCGGCAGGGTCTCGTCATCCTCTCCCACAGGCTGTACTGGAGGAGGCAAATGCTCGTGCCCCGATTTCACACTAGACAAGTTAACTCTGAAGTGCCCAGCGGGTATCGAGTAGTTGTGGAACGTGGGTTGCAGGGGGTTCATTATCATCCCCTTTCCCATGTCCACCTTCTGGCCTTTGATCAAGTAGAGTATGGTGCATGGGGTTTCTTTGGCCTGCAAACACATGTCTGTGGCGTAAAACATCCGAAAGGCAACGAAAATGGAATATTCTATGTTGGTGCGACATGTAATTACCGTGAGCGCGTCGAGCTCAGCCAAAGACGAAGGCCCACCTAGCACGCCAGAGAATGAGGACGGGCTGCTATGAGCGGGAGCGACTGCGAGAGGAGGCCCGATTGCGTGAGCAAGTGATCGTGCGGTGGTGTTGTTGTTCACGGAGTTGCTCCCGATAAAACTGGGCAACGGGAAATCATGTACTGTCTTGTCTGGATTTTCCTTTGTCTAGTTGATGATAGATGGAACCAAGTGAGTAGCGAAATCATTTCTGCAGGCAGTTATAGCTGCATTGACTACCTGCAGTAGCAACTCATTTTTCTCCTCGGCTGTTTTTTTCGCGTCCTCAGCTGCTTTTTTCTCGACCGCAAGCTTCACCTTCTCGTCGATGTCCGCCTGACTAAACTTACTTTTTTGCTTCTTGGCCTCCGGGCCCTCGTTGTAAAACACCTTCCACGTGGCGCCGTCTCCAGCGCCGTGCACACGACCATATTGCGGCCGCTGGCCCAAAGGGGTCCCTTAAGTTCGTTCAAGGCCCGGTTGAGAGGGGTGTCCCACTTGGGCCTCATCGGAGAAGTAGGGATTTCGGCTGCAAGCTGGTGTTGCTTCTCCCGCAGAAGGAGCGTGAACCGTTTAGGAATGTGTAGTCGACTAGATCTGGAGCTAAATGTAAGGTCGTAAAAGAATAATTACCAGTACTCTAATCAATTTCCTCGTGATCTGGTCCATGTAAAAAACCTTCTTTTCCTTCTCCCACTTGTAGCGGGCCCTAATGAAGTCATGCTCCAAGGGGTTGGTGAACTTCACGAAGGGGTCTGGGATATCCGCGGCTTCACGTTCCGCGTCCTCCTTATCCCCTATGGGCCTTTTACCACTAGTAGAAAACAGGGCTATGGTCCAGGCCGGCTCAGCCCATTAGTCCCGGTTCAGTGTAGAACCGGGACCAATGTGGGCATTGGTCCCGGTTCGTGAGCCCAGGGGGCCGGCCGGGCCACGTGGGCCATTGGTCCCGGTTCGTCTGGACCTTTTGGTCCCGGTTGGTGGGACGAAACGGGACCAATGGGCCTCGCTCCTGGCCCACCACCATTGGTCCCGGTTGGTGGCCTGAACCGGGACCAAAGGCTCCCGTTTAGTCCCGGTTCATGCCACCAACCGGGACCAATGAGGTGCCTATATATACCCCCTCGCGCAAGAGCAGAGCACAATGCTCTGTTTTTTCTGGCCGAGGGGGAGAGGGCTTTGTGGTGCTCTAGCTCACCTCCTATGCACATGAGGTGTTCGATGGAATGCCCGAGCCATACTACTTAAGCTTTCTCCTCTCGAAGCTCGACCTCCAAGCTCCATTTTCCTCGAGATTTGTCTAGATTTAGCGGTCCGTCACGCCCCGTCCCCGTCTTCACCACCGTCGATCACCCGCGCCGATCTCATCACCGACACCACCGTGGTGAGCCTCTTGTTCTTATCTTCTTTTTGAAAGGAAAAATATTCTTACTTGTATGTTTAGATAGATACTTGTATCATTTTCTTACATTTATTATTGCATCTTATATAGTGCGATGGTTTTGGTATCCGCCCCCGTCGGCCCTCGTCCTGTCTATGATTCGGATTTGGTATGTATATTATCTTTATAACTATTGGTTCATTTATTGTTTATGAAAATTATGCCAACCAACGTGACATAGATTTTATTTATCTAGGATGTATGTGAATCGGAAATGCCAACCGACCCTATTGTCGAGAGGTTAAATTTAGTTGAAGAAGAAAACAATTTGTTGAAGGAAAAAATAAAAAAAATTGAGGAGGAGAAGATGATATTGGAGTTGCATGTTGCGGATGTCGTCGATGATCACAAGATCAAGATGGATGCAATGCGCTTGAAGATTAGAAAGATTAGAAAATATGCCATTCATACCGAGGCTTGGTATCATTATGCCGTTGGATCAATTGTTACCTTGGTTGCGATTATGATCGCATTTGTTTTCGCATTGAAATGTTTTACATAGTTTCAATGTACGATTTAATTAATTAGATGCTCTGGAGAGCTATATGTTGTTAGATGAGAACTATGTATGCACTTTGGTTTTAATGTGATGATGAACTTCTATTAATTTGGACACTTAATTATATATAATGCACGCAGATGAACCGGCATGGATGTACGGTGACAGACACACCCGCGAGTACATTAAGGGCGTGCATGAGTTTCTCGATGCGGCTGAGGCAAACAAGCAGAATGGTTTTATGTGTTGTCCATGCACTGAATGTGGGAATACGAGGTCTTACTCTAACCGGAAAATCCTTCACTCCCACCTGCTTTACAAGGGTTTCATGCCACACTATAATGTTTGGATGAGGCACGGAGAAATAGGGGTTATGATGGAAGACGGCGAAGAAGAAGAGTACGATGACAACTATGTGCCCCCTGAATACGGTGATGCTGCAACGGGGGGAGCTGGTGAAGATCAAGAGGAACCAGACGATGTGCCCAATGATGCTGCCACGGGTGAAGCTGCTGAAGATCAAGAGGAACCAGACGATGTGCCCGATGATGATGATCTCCGCCGGGTCATTGTCGATGCAAGGACGCAATGCATTAGTCAAAAGGAGAAGCTGAAGTTCGATCGCATGTTAGAGGATCACAAAAAAGGGTTATACCCCAATTGCGAAGATGGCAACAGAAAGCTCGGTACCGTACTGGAATTGCTGCAGTGGAAGGCAGAGAATGCTATGGCTAACAAAGGATTTGAGAAGCTACTGAAAATATTGAAGAAGAAGCTTCCAAACGATAATGAATTGCCCGACAGTACATACGCAGCAAAGAAGGTCGTATGCCCTCTAGGATTGGAGGTGGAGAAGATACATGCATGCCCTAATGACTGCATCCTCTACCGCGGTGCATACAAGGATCTGAACGCATGCCCGGTATGCGGTGCGTTGCGGTATAAGATCAGACGAGATGACCCTGGTGATGTTGACGGCGAGCCCCTCAGGAAGAGGGTTCCTGCGAAGGTGATGTGGTATGCTCCTATAATACCACGGTTGAAACGTCTGTTCAGAAACGAAGAGCATGCCAAGTTGATGCGATGGCACAGTGAGAACCGAAAGAAAGATGGGAAGTTGAGAGCACCCGCTGACGGGTCGCAGTGGAGAAAAATCGAGAGAAAGTACTGGGATGAGTTTGCAAAGGACCCAAGGAATGTATGGTTTGCTTTAAGCGCGGATGGCATTAATCCTTTCGGGGAGCAGAGCAGCAATCACAGCACCTGGCCCGTGACTCTATGTATGTATAACCTTCCTCCTTGGATGTGCATGAAGCGGAAGTTCATTATGATGCCAGTTCTCATCCAAGGCCCTAAGCAACCCGGCAACGAAATTGATGTGTACCTAAGGCCATTAGTTGAAGAACTTTTACAGCTGTGGAATGGAAACGGTGTACATACGTGGGATGAGCACAGACAGGAGGAATTTAACCTTAAGGCGTTGCTGTTCGTGACCATCAACGATTGGCCCGCTCTCAGTAACCTTTCAGGACAGACAAACAAAGGATACCACGCATGCACGCACTGTTTAGATGACACTGAAAGTATATACCTGGACAAATGCAGGAAGAATGTGTACCTGGGCCATCGTCGATTTCTTCCGACCAACCATCAATGTCGAAAGAAAGGCAAGCATTTCAAAGGCGAGGCAGATCACCTGAAGAAGCCCGCCATACGCACCGGTGATCACATGCTTGCTATGGTCAATGATTTACACTACGTAATCTTTGGAAAGGGTCCCGGTGGACTAGCTGTTCCGAATGACGCTGAGGGACACGCACCCATGTGGAAGAAGAAATCTATATTTTGGGACCTACCCTACTAGAAAGACCTAAAGGTCCGCTCCTTAATCGACGTGATGCACGTGACGAAGAACCTTTGCGTGAACCTGCTAGGCTTCTTGGGCGTGTATGGGAATACAAAAGATACACCTGAGGCACGGGAGGACCTGCAACGTTTGCACGAAAAAGACGGCATGCCTCCGAAGCAGTATAAAGGTCCTGCCAGCTACGCTCTTACGAAAGAAGAGAAAGAAATCTTCTTTGAATGCCTGCTCAGTATGAAGGTCACGACTGGCTTCTCGTCGAATATAAAGGGAATAATAAATATGCCAGAGAAAAAGTTTCAGAACCTAAAGTCTCATGACTGCCACGTGATTATGACGCAACTGCTTCCGGTTGCATTGAGGGGGCTTCTACCGGAAAACGTCCGATTAGCCATTGTGAAGCTATGTGCATTCCTCAATGCAATCTCTCAGAAGGTGATCGATCCAGAAATCGTACCAAGGCTAAGGAGTGATGTGGCGCAATGTCTTGTCAGTTTCGAGCTGGTGTTCCCACCATCCTTCTTCAATATCATGACGCACGTCCTAGTTCATCTAGTCGACGAGATTGTCATCCTGGGGCCCGTATTTCTACACAATATGTTCCCCTTTGAGAGGTTCATGGGAGTCCTAAAGAAATATGTCCGTAACCGCGCTAGGCCAGAAGGAAGCATCTCCATGGGCCATCAAACAGAGGATGTTATCGGGTTTTGTGTTGACTTCATTCCTGGTCTTAACAAGATAGGTCTCCCTAAATCGCGGTATGAGGGGACACTGACTGGAAAAGGCACTCTTGGAAGAGACTCAATAATATGCAGGGACAGATATTCTTGGTCTCAAGCACACTACACAGTTCTACAAAACTCTACCTTGGTGACCCCGTATGTCGATGAACACAAGAACAGTCTGCGCTCCAAACACCCGGAGCAGTGCGACGACTGGATTACATGTGAACACATCACGACTTTCAGCAGTTGGTTGGAAACACGTCTCAGAGGTGACAACACTGTTTGTGATGAGTTGTACTTGTTTTCCAGGGGACCATCTTTGACTGTATTGACTTACAAAGGATACGAGATAAATGGGAATACATTTTACACGATCGCCCAAGATCAAAAGAGCACCAACCAAAACAGCGGTGTCCGCTTTGATGCAGCAACCGAGAGCGGAAAGGACACATATTATGGTTACATAGTGGACATATGGGAATTTGACTATGGACCTGATTTTAAGGTCCCTTTGTTTAAGTGCAAATGGGTCAATCTGTTAGGCGGCGGGGTACAGGTAGACCCACAGTACGGAATGACAACAGTGGATCTGAAAAATCTTGGGTACACTGACGAACCGTTCGTCCTAGCCAATGATGTGGCACAGGTTATCTATGTGAAGGACATGTCTACCAAACCGAGAAAAAGAAAAGATAAGGAAGCAAATACATCATACGATGAGCCAAAGCGCCACATAGTTCTTTCAGGGAAAAGGGACATCCTGGGAGTGGACGGCAAGACAGACATGTCTGAAGATTATGAAAAGTTTCATGAAATTCCTCCCTTCAATGTCAAGGCTGACCCAAGCATCCTGATAAACAATGAAGATTATCCATGGTTACGGCGCAATAAGCAAATGACACAAGCGAAGAAAAAGTGAAGACTTTCTCCCGCAATAAGCAAATGCTATGTGGGTGAAATTATGATACCATCCCAACTTTCAACTTTTTCAGAGTTCATTTGAAATGCTTTCATGTCTTATGGTTCGAAACTTTGATACTTCGAAAGTGATTGTCCATTTTGTACACGAAGTGCATCAAGTTTTTGTCGTAACCCTCTCTACTTTTTGGAACATGCTATGTGGGTGAAATGATGATACCATGCCAACTTTCAACCTTTTCAGAGTTCATTTTGAAATGCTTTCCAATTTCAGAGTCATTTAGCTCAAAGAATGAATTAATAGCAAACAGAATGAACTACAAAACTTTTATGAAAATAAAAACAATCAATTAAAATATTATGTTATGATCAACTAAAATAAAACTATAATATTCTTCAATAGCAAAAAGAATATAATTTTTGTGACCTAAAATCAAACTATAAGTATTTAATTGTAAGTATAAATAAAAAATAAATAGCAAAGAAGAAAAAAATTCTAATTTTATAGTAAAGTTATTCATAAACTAGTGATTCACACAAATTTTTAAAAATTCAAATTTAAACTATTTAAAATTTAAAACTAATGGCACTAACAGAAAGTTTATAATTTTTGTGACCTAAAAGCAAAAAGAAATCACTAAAAAACTATAAGTATTTAGTTGTAAGTAGAAATAAAAAATAAATAGAAAAAAATTCTAATTTTATAGTAAAGTTATTCATAAACTAGTGATTCACACAAATTTTTAAAAATTCAAATTTAAACTATTTAAAATTTAAAACTAATGGCACTAACAGAAAGTTTATAATTTTTGTGACCTAAAAGCAAAAAGAAATCACTAAAAAACTGTAAGTATTTAGTTTTAAGTAGAAATAAAAAAATAAAAAACCAAAAAAATGTAGAAATAAAAAAGAAAAAACCAAAAAAAATGCCACCTACTGGGCCTCCACGGCCTGAATACGACTAGAAACCCTACATGGGCAGGATTCAGGCCCGTAGAGGCCCAATAGGCCCACAGGCAGTAGCAGGTTTAGGCCCGAAAGCCTGCATTAGAGAGGAGCTCGAATGGGGAGGCAGAGCAGCGCTTATAAACCAGTGCCGGCGCCCTTCAGCTAGCGATGTGGGACTAAACTTTTGGGCGCGGGGCGCACAAGGGCATTGGTCCCGGTTGGTGGCACCAACCGGGACTAAAGGGGGCATTGGTCCCGGTTGGTGGCACCAACCGTGACCATTGCCCCACTTTAGTCCCGGTTGGTGCCACCAACCGGGACCAAAGGCCGCCACTTCGCGCCCTTTGGGCTGCCAAAAATTGGCCTTTGGTCCCGGTTGGTGGCACCAACCGGAACTAATGCCCACCTTTAGTCCTGGGTTGTGCCACGAACCGGGACTAAAGGCTTTGCTATATAAGTTCAGACTTTGGAAATTTTCACTCCCGTCTCTCGCAGTTGCCGCCCCGACACCGACGCCGCCAGGCTGCCCCGCCGTCGCCGTCGCCTCGCCCGTGCCCGTCGGCGCCCGCGCCCTCGCCGTCGCCCGCCGTCGCCCGCGCCCTCGCCGTCGCCCGGGCCCCTGCCCCGACGCGGCCGCCCCGGCCCGCCCCCGTCGCCGTCGCCCGCGCGCCGCCCCGGCCCACCCTCGCCGTCGCCCGCGCCCCTGCCCCGACGCCATCCTCGCCGCCGACCTCTCCTTAGCTTGGTCCGGCCGCCGGCGCCATCCCTTTGCAAATTTTTGTTCATAGATGATAGCGATCAAATGATGATTTTTTTGTTCATAGATGCATGATAGATGATCAAATGATGTTTTTTTGTTCATAGATGATCATATGATTTTTTTAGGTTATTTTCATTTGTAGAATTTTTTTATGTATCTAGGAATATTTTTGTTTATAGATGATAGATGATCAAATGATGAATATTTTTGTTCATAGATGATAGATGATCAAATGATGATTTTTTTGTTCATAGATGATAGATGATCAAATGATGTTTTTTTTCATAGATGATCATATGATTTTTTTAGGTTATTTTCATTTGTAGAAATTTTTTATGTATCTAGGAATATTTTTGTTCATAGATGATAGATGATATATATGATGATGTTTTTTTTTCATATATGCATTTTTTCATATATATGATGATGTTAGTGGAGAGGAAAAAGTAAAATAAGGAAAAGGAAAATAAGTAGAGAAAGAAGGAGAAGAAGAAGGAGAAGACGAGGAGAGGAAGAAAAGGAAGAGGAGAAGAAGAAAGTAATAGAGGAGAAGAAGAGAAAATTAGAATATATATTCTATTTTCTCTTTTCTCCTCTATTCCTTTCTTCTTCTCTTCTTTTTTTTCTTCTTTTTTTTCTTATTTTTTTTCTTCGACACATGGGGGGGGGGTCGAGAACGTCGGACATTCATGAGAGAGGCGAGGAAGAAGGGGAAGAAGAGGGAGACGAAGAGGAGAGGAAGAAGAGGAAGTCTTCTCCTCTATTCTTTCTTTTCTTCTTTTTTCTTCTTCTTCTTCCTCTTTATTTTATCGGGAACGAGGGTTGTCGAGAGGTCGAGGAGCGGTAGAGGAGAAACCCTAAATAGAAAGTATCGTCGGTGTGAGATACATGTACCGTCGGTGTCGGACACTACACCCACATCCCACAAGTGGCGCGGGCTTCGACGCCCACGTCACTTGTGGGACGTGGATGTAGTGTCCGACACCGAAGGCCACATGTATCTCACACCCACGATACTTGCCAGCTATTTAGGGTTTCCTCTACCGAAAAGAAGAGGAGAAATAAATAAGAAGAAGAAAAAAGAAGAAAAAGAAGAGGAGGAGAAGAAGAAAGGAATAGTGGAGAAGAAGAGAAAATAGAATATATTCTCTTTTCTGTTTTCTCCACTATTCCTTTCTTCTTCTCCTCTTTTTTTTCTTCTTTTCTTCTTCTTCTTCTTCTTCTTCTTCTTCTTCTTCTTCTTCTTCTTCTTCTTCTTCTTCTTCTTCTTCTTCTTCTTCTTCTTCTTCTTCTTCTTCTTCTTATTCTTATTAGCCGGAAGTAGAGAGATGTTTCCTAGTGTCAAAGTATTGAAGAAATCCATGCCTTCATCATTAGCCGGAAGTAACCAGGGCATGTTGGTACGAAGTTCTGCAAAGTTGTTTTGGAATGGAGACCCGGATAGAATAATCCGCCTTTTGGTACGAATTCAGCAAAGGCCTTCCAAATAGCGATATTCGGAAGGCTCTTGCTGAACTTTGTACCAAAAAGCGAATTATCCTATCTGGGACTCCGTTCCAGAACAACTTTGAAGAGCTTCGTACCATCATGCACATGTTACTTTCGCCTAATGATGAAGACATGGTTTTGTTGAATACCTTGACACTAGGCAACCTCCCGACCCCTCGGCGATCCTATCAAACATGAGAGGAAGAAGAGGATAAAAAAAGAAGAGGAAGAAGAAAAAAAAGAGGAGAAGAAAGAATAGAGGAGATCCTATCGAACCCTCGGCCGGCTCCTTCTCCAGCGCGCGGCGGCACTCCGCCTCCTTCTCCGCCTGCGCCGACGCGCCCGAGCAGCCAGCCTCCTCCTTCTCCGCCTCGTCAGCAAGGGCGGAAGAGACCTGCCGCCGCTCCAGCTGCTCCGGGGCGTCGCAGTCCTTCTCCTCCGCCTCTTAAGCAAGTAAAGAAGACAACCGCTACGTCTGCTCAGTCGGCGTCTAGCAGTACAACCAGAGGCGGGAGGACATACAGATTCGGTCCTTCTCTGAAGACTCCAGAGAAGTTACCATATGAGAGGACCCTGGAGGAGAACGCCGAGATCACGCGAGAAGAAGTGAGGAGCTTCTTTGAAGGGGCGAAAGCAAAGAAACATCCACCTCCGGAGGAGAAGGTAGATCAGGTGAAAGTGAAGCGCACTCTGGCTGCCCTGACAAAACCACCGAAGTCTAATCCGCCGAAAGGAAACTATGACCGCATTATTGGAAAGGAATTTGCCGAAGCGGAGCGGTCGGGAAGTACTGTCAGTGATCAAAGGCTGAAAGAACGACGAGCTGGGAAACAAATTGCCCAGCTCGGCGAACAAGCGAAGCAATCGTGCCCCCCGCTCAAGGTGCCTAGCCATAACGTCGATAATGATCCGAGGATGGTGCCCGGTTATAGCAATCTTGCAGATTACCTGCCCGACGAAGTACATTATGAACCCATGGAGGTGCAGATACAAAGATACGAGTACGGGAAGCCTCTCGTCAAAGATGAAAGATCTCTATCAACGATGATGCGAAGATTGCATGATTGGTACTTGAAAATCTGCAGAGACTCTTGGGGGAGGAGTACTTTGTATGTGAAAGTTAAAAAGGAGCATGACCTCGTTGGAATTGATCTATTGCCTGTTCCATTTGAGGAGTTCTATCAGTTTTTCAATCAATTGGCCCTCGATAAAACAACGGTCGCCTGCTACTGTCTGTAAGTAGTACTACTTCTGTCATTAAGTTTCTCTATATAGCTTAGCTCTTTCATTGCATGTATTTATAATCATCCTCACTATATTATGCAGATTGAAGATCGCCGAATTGAAGAAAAGACAAGTCGGTGATATTAGGTTCATTAGCACATATCTCATAGATGCAACTCAGGTTAAACTTCATGCCGCAGCTACCGAGGCCAGCTTGCTACGATCGTTCGTAATAAATCAAAACAAAGATATAATACTCTTTCCTTACAACTTCAAGTGAGTGTTACTGTCTTGTGCGTATTCGGTTTCCCTTATATATTAGTCAAGGTTATAGTAATGTAATTCATGAGTTATGCATGTGTGTGCAGTTTCCACTATATTCTCCTAGAGATTAAGCTTGAGCAGGGAGTAGTAACCGTCTTGGACTCTAAACGAAAAGATCCCAAGGAGTATGCGGACATGACTGAAATCCTCAAGAAGTAAGTTAAATCGATCATTATCCACCATATCAGCAACTTTGTTCATTTCCTGATATCAAGTAATTGTTTTCTTTGTCCGTCAGGGTTTGGAGAAAATTCACCAAAACAGTTCCGGGACTGCCGAAGGAGCTGGAATTTAGACACCCGAAAGTAAGTACTATAGTAGCATGTTCCGCGCATCTCCTAGTGATTCAAGCGCTAGTTTCATCAATACCATTTAGCATTCTTGCTTATCAGTTTGATTGACCTCTATTTCTTGTAAAGTGGTCGTGGCAGGAACAAGGGAATGATTTCTGTGGATACTACATCTGCGAGTCCATCCGCCACACGACCTGTGAGCGGGGCGGGTACTCTAACGAACAATATGAAGTACGTAAATAACAACATTCACAATTTTATTTTATTACCATCATTTGTGTTGAGTTTCATTCATTTATATATATATGTATTGACCCCCTTCTTCAAATTAGATGTTTCGGAAGCGGGATGAACTCCTAGCACCAGCTCGCATGCGAGCAATTCAAGAGGAATTGGCGGCATTCTTTCTTGACCACGTGATCCCTGAAGATGGAGAATTCTATGTGGACCCTGAGTCCGTATGATTATATTTGTAAGAGATAATTATTGTATATATGTAGCCGGTAGTGTCAGATAGATATACGAGAACTTGTTGTTCGACCAATCTCTCGGATAAGGAGAGGTGGTCGATATCACTTCTCTCTGTATATATGCATATATGTTCATGACGACGCGTGGATGCCTATTGGTCCCGGTTGGTGCCACCAACCGGGACCAAAGGGTCTCCTGACTGGGCTCTGCGCACTGCCCACGTGGAGGGCCTTTAGTCCCGGTTCTGGATTGAACCAGGACTAAAGGGGGGAGGTATTAGTACCGACACTTTAGTCCCGGTTCCTGAACCGGGACTAAAGGCCCTTACGAACCAAGACTATAGGCCCTTTTTCTACCAGTGTACCGAGGTAGCCACGACTTCTGTGACGATGCTTCCCCGTGTTCCTTTGCTGAAGGCTCTTGAATTTCACAGCCTTAGACTTGGCTACCTCGGTAGCGCAAGTGTCCTTGAACTTTTCGAACTCCTCTTCCATAAGTGTCGGATTTTCCTGCAGAATCTTGGACAGGGGTTCCTCAGCCTCCATAGTTCGTTTCACCCTCCCTTTCTAGGAGGCCAAATCATTGCCGAACATGCCCATGGCGTGATTGTTAATCTTTTTCATCTTCGGATCATCCCACGGATCTTCTATGTTATCATCCTGGTCAGGGAACTTGAATCTCTTGCGCAACTTCGTCAGGAGCAACTGCGTCAAATGTTCTTTACTCCTTAAGTCATCGTCGTTGATGCTCGCGCATTCCTTTAGGATGCATCCTACTTGGTTCCCATAGCACTTGCGAGGTTCTTCCGGCTCTAATGGCTCAAACTTGCCAAGTGCCATCTTTGTGATCACCAGTCGTCCAATCCCTAGTTTGTTAGGTTTTCGTATCCTCTGCTTCTTCTGCTTCTTCTTTTCGGTAGCGGCATCGGCATCGACGCCGGTACCTTCCCCGCCGGTCTCGTCGCCGCCATCAGTGCCAGCGCCGTCGGTGTCAATGTCGGCGTCAGTACCATCATCGAGGCCGACCTGCAAACCTTGACTTTGCATTTTCTTAGCAGTCAAATAGTCGAGGTACTCTTGTTCACCCTCATAATCCATCTCGTCTGCATCTTGATCAAAAGGCCCAGTTTCTTCGTTGTTCGACATATTTCCTATGATTAAGTCTCCTCGTTTAATTCTAAAACTATGAAAAAAATGAGAAATGACATAAAAAAGAAATCTATGTTTGCCGGAATGTCGTTTCCCAGCACTCGATATGCCTACTATCTAGCACAAATCATGCCAAAATTCACGGAAAATTTTGGCATGACCTTTGCTAAAAAATGGACATATCGAGCGCCTGAAATTCACCGGAACGGAAATGAATCAACATTCCGGCGTAACATAGGCCACTCGGATCATTTACCCTGCACATAATCATCATGTCCAAATGACATGTCCAAATTTCCAAACATGACATGTCCAAAACATCACATGTCCACTTCAAATTTGCATATAAAAGGAAGAAAAATATATAATTTGAAGAAAAAACCTAGCTAAATTCATAACTAAATATATAACCTAATTAACCATCCGCCCTAACTAAAACATAACTAAATTATCCAAAAAACCTAGCTACCAGAGAGAGGAGGAGAGGTGGGGGGCTTACAGAGGGTGCAGGCCCGACGACAGCCGAGGTTGGGAGGGGTCGGGGTCGGGGTCGAGCGCCGGCACCAGAGCCGGGGTAGGGGTCGGGGCAGGGCCGTGGGCGAGTGATAAGTCTCCAACGTATCTATATTTTATGGGCTCTACTAAGCACTTTTATATTACGTTTGGGACTAACTTATTGACCTAGAGCCCGGTGCCAGTTTTTGTTTTTTCCCTTGTTTCAGTGTGTCGCAGAAAAGGAATATCAAACAGAGTCCAAACGGAATGAAACCTTCGAAAAAGTTATTTTTGGAAAGAAAGCAATACGGGAGACTTGGAGTGCATGTCAGGAAAGCAATGAGGGAGGCACGAGGCAGGGGGGCACGCCCACCCCCCTGGGTGCGCCCTACACCCTCGTGGGCCCCTCGTGGCTCCCCTGACGTATTTCTTCCTCCTATATATACCAATATACCCTAAAACCTTCCAGGAACAGAATAGATCGGGAGTTTTGCTGCCGCAAGCCTCTGTAGCCACCAAAAACCAATCGGGACTCTGTTCCGACACCCTGTAGGAGGGGGGAACCCTCACCAGTGGCCATCTTCATCATCCCGACGCTCTCCATGACGAGGAGGGAGTAGTTCACCCTCGGGGCTGAGGGTATGTACTAGTAGCTATGTGTTTGATCTCTCTCTCTCTCTCGTGTTCTTGTGGTGATTCGATCTTGATGTATCGTGAGCTTTGCTATTATAGTTGGATCTTATGTTGCATCTCCCCCTCTACTCTCTTGTAATGGATTGAGTTTTCCCTTTGAAGTTATCTTACCGGATTGAGTCTTTAAGGATTTGAGAACACTTGATGTATGTCTTGCCGTGCGTATCTGTGGTGACAATGGAATATCACGTGATTCACTTGATGTATGTTTTGGCGATCAACTTGCGGGTTCCGCCCATGAACCTATGCATAGGGGTTGGCACACGTTTTCGTCTTGACTCTCCGGTAGAAACTTTGGGGCACTCTTTGAAGTACTTTGTGTTAGTTTGAATAGATGAATCTGAGATTGTGTGATGCATATCGTATAATCATACCCATGGATACTTGAGGTGACATTGGAGTATCTAGGTGACATTAGGGTTTTGGTTGATTTGTGTCTTAAGGTGTTATTCTAGTACGAACTCTTGAATAGATCGATCCGAAAGAATAACTTTGAGGTGGTTTCATACCCTACAATAATCTCTTCGTTTGTTCTCCGCTATTAGTGACTTTGGAGTGACTCTTTGTTGCATGTTGAGGGATAGTTATATGATCTAATTATGTTATTGTTGTTGAGAGAACTTTCACTAGTGAAAGTATGAACCCTAGGCCTTGTTTCCTAGCATTGCAATACCGTTTACGCTCACTTTTATCATTAGTTACCGTGCTGTTTTTATATTTTCAGATTACAAAAACCTTTATCTACCATCCATATTGCACTTGTATCACCATCTCTTCGCCGAACTAGTGCACCTATACAATTTACCATTGTATTGGGTGTGTTGGGGACACAAGAGACTCTTTGCTATTTGGTTGCAGGGTTGTTTGAGAGAGACCATCTTCATCCTACGCCTCCCACGGATTGATAAACCTTAGGTCATCCACTTGAGGGAAACTTGCTACTATCTTACAAACCTCTGCACTTGGAGGCCCAACAACGTCTACAAGAAGAAGGTTGCGTAGTAGACATCAGCGAGCGCCGGGGTCGGGGCCGGGGCCGTGGGCGAGCGCCGTGGTCGGAGAGTGCTTGACGGTATATCTTTAGATCTTGCAATCGAATCTTTTTGTTTCTTGTTTTAGCACTAGTTTAGTTTATAAAATAAAACTACAAAAAAAATGGAATTGAGTTTACCTCATATGCTTCATCTTTTTAATATCTTTTGTGAGTATGATGGGAAGGAAAATTGTGCCAAAGTGTTAGAAGAAGAATGCATTAAAATGTTTGGCACTAAATCTTTGAATGATGAGCATGATTGCAATGTTGTTAGTATGAACTCATTGAATATCCATAGTACTAATGATGATTGCACTAGTTATGATGAAAATTTCTCCTATAAACATGTCAATTTTTATGGAGTGCATTGGGTTTGCAAGTACACAACAAATAGGGAAGATAGATATTCAAAGAGGCATAAGCATTTGGAAACTAAATGGTTGCAAGAAAGGCTAGATGTTTGTGCTGAAAAATTAAAATTTTTTAGCCGTACTTGTGAACTTTGCAATGAACGTGATCATTTCAGTACCCAATGCAAATTGTTTCATGATCGTATCGTGTCCAAAAGTTGTGATGACTTGATTTCCCTTGCACATCATAATGAACTTCGATTGCTCTTGGTTTATGAAGAAATGAAACTTATAACTAAGGCTATTCCAGAATTTGCCCTTGATAGAGTTCTTGATTTTGATCTAGAGGAAATTTATATGTATTGTGCGGTGAATTGCATTGAAAATCCTTATATTGCCAATTACATAAAGAAAATAAAACAATAGAAGATGAAGGAATACTAACGAAAGGGAAGAGACTTCCCAATATTTTCCTATTATTTCTTATGATGAATCAGATAACGAGGAGGAGGCTTCTATTCAACCGATCTCATTAATAAGGAGCTCCAAAATGAGGATTGAACCCACACATGATGTAGTGAAGAAGAAGAAAAGAAAAAGGAAGAGAGGTAAAAAGATATCTCTCCCAAATAATGTTGCTCCTATTATTGTTGTGCCTCATGAAAATGAATCAAAAATAATTGCGGAAGATGATGCACTTGATGATGATCTCGTTATGCCTATTGCTTGTTGTGATGATTATGATTGGGAAGATAATAATACTTCTTTTGATCTTGAAAACCTTTTTGGCACTTGCTTGGAAGAATATGATAATAATGTTTTCTATACTATTGGTGCTATCCATACTATTAATGATGAGAGTGATTATGCTTATGATATGAAAAGGCCCAAGCTTGGGGATGCTACGTTTAATGAAGATGATATTTTTAGTCTCCCAAGTTTTGATATGCAAATGTATAGTGATGATAGCATGCCTCCTACTTATGATGATTATATTGATGAAAGTGGGTTTGGAAGAGTGTACAATTTAGGAATTAATGATCCCACTATTTTGGAGGATGTTCGATCTTATTATGATAATTATGAAAGTGGATTTGGAGAGGTCATGACTTTATTTAGTGATGTATCCACTATCTTGGAAGAGGTTTCAATCGATTATGATGTGAACAAAGTTGCTACTTATGATGATTATTGTGATGAAACTTATGCTATAAAAAGTAGTGATGATTATATTAAAACTTGTCATGATTATAATTACCCTTTTTCTAAACTTTACTCTTTTAATGTGGAAACAATTTATAGTATGCAAGTCTCTTATGATACTCCCACTATTCTGAATGAGAAGAATTTTTCTTATGTGGAGAGTAGTAAATTTTCTATGCAAGTAGATCATGAAAAGAATGCTTTAGGTTCTAGTTATATTGTTGAATTCACTCATGATGCTACTGAAAATTATTATGAGGGAGGAATATATGCTTGTAGGAATTGCAATAATATCAAATTTCCTCTCTATGTGCTTAAAGTTTTGAAGTTATGCTTGTTTTGCCTTCCTATGCTAGTTGATTATTGTTCCCATAAGTTGTTTGCTAACAAATCCCTATGCATAGGAAGTGTGTTAGACTTAAATGTGCTAGTCATATTCTTCATGATGCTCTCTTTATGTTTCAAATCCTATCTTTTATGTGAGCATCATTGAAATCATCATGCCTAGCTAGGGGTGTTAAACGTTTGCGCTTGTTGGGAGGCAACCCAATTTTATTTTAGTTTCTTGATGTTTGGTTCTGTTTAGGAATAAATAATCCTTCTAGCTTATGTTTATATGTGTCTTTATGTTTTAATTAGTGTTTGTGCCAAGTAGAACCTTTGGGAAGACTTGGGTGAAGTCTTTATGATCATGTTGTAAAAAACAGAAACTTTAGCGCTCACGAGATTAGCTAAATATTTTTACTGGAGAGTGCTATTTAGTTGATTATTTTTGAAGATGATTACTAGAAAAATTCCTCAGGTCCACCAATTTATTTTAGAATTTTTGGAGTTCCGGAAGTATACGTTTGATACAGATTACTACAGACTGTTCTGTTTTTGACAGATTCTGTTTTCTATGTGTTGTTTGCTTATTTTGATGAACCTATGGCTAGTAAAATAGTTTATAACCCATAGAGAAGTTGTAATACAGTAGGTTTAACACCAATATAAATAAAGAATGAGTTCATTAAAGTACCTAAGTGGTGATTTATTTTCTTATACTAACGGAGCTTACGAGTTTTCTGTTAAGTTTTGTGTTGTGAAGTTTTCAAGTTTTGGGTAAAGATTCGATGGACTATTGAATAAGGAGTGGCAAGAGCCTAAGATTGGGGATGCCCAAGGCACCCCAAGGTAATATTCAAGGACAACCAAGAGCCTAAGCTTGGGGATGCCCCGGATGGCATCCCCTCTTTCGTCTTCGTTCATCGGTAACTTTACTTGGAGCTATATTTTTATTCACCACATGATATGTGTTTTTCTTGGAGCGTCAATTTATTTTGTTTTGCTTGCTGTTTGAATAAAATATCAAGATCTGAAACTATTGAATGAGAGAGAGTCTTCACATAGCCATAATTATTTAACTACTCATTGATCTTCACTTATATCTTTTTGGAGTAGTTTGTCATTTACTCGTGTGCTTCACTTATATCCTATGAGTAAATGGTTGAGTGAATTGAATATCATAAATATGAAATTATATATGTTTCATATGATTATCCCATGGGGAGTAATGATTTTACATATAAGAAGTAGAGGTGGTAAATTTATTGAAGGTTAGCAAACATTGTATTGGTCACTTGAACAATTCATGAAAGAATATTGAAGGATGAGAGATTTCACATATAAATATACTATCGTGGACATCTTCTATGATTGTGATCCCCATTAATTATTTTCAAACCTGAGCAAATTAGTTGAAGTTGGACAAGGAAGACAACATAATGAGTTATGCTCGGGTATATTTGTATAGAAGTTATATTGTTTTGGATCCTCTAACATGTGGTGCTTGCTATTTAGAATCCTTTTCTAGCCAAAATATCTGTACTAAGCGGGAATACTGCTTGTGCATCCAAATCCCTTGAACCAAGTTTCTTCCATGAGTGTCCACCATACCTACCTATATGCGGTATTTACCTGTCGTTCCAAGTAAATTTGCATGTGCCAAACTCTAAACCTTCAAATAATAATCTGTTTTGTATGCCCGAATCGCTCGTGTAGCGACTAGGGGCTAGCAGTATCTTCCATGCTAGGTGGGTTATTCTCACGATGAGTGGACTCCGCTCATCATTCATGAGAAAATGGCTGCTAACTGGGATGCCCAGTCCCATGATCAAAAGATCGAAATCAAAAAAAAAATTACAAACAAAACTCCCCCAGGATTGATGTTAGTTGGAGGCACCCGTTGTTTCGGGCAAGCCATGGATTGATGATTGTTGGTGGAGGGGGAGTAAAAATCTTTACCTTTCTGTTTGGGAACCGCCTATAATGTATGTAGTATGGAAGATATTGGGAACTCTTGGTCGTTATGTTGACAATAAAAGCATACCTCTCAAAATTATTTTCATCTCTATTTTTGCTTCGAGCTCTGGCACCTCTGCAAATCCCTGCTTCCCTCTGCGAAGGGCCTATCTTTTACTTTTATGCAAGAGTCAGTAGTATTCCTTCTCGTTCCAACCTACTCGTTAGTTGGCAAGCATCATGTGATGGAAAGATCTAGGCATATATGGCCATTCAAATATATTGGAGCATGAATTGTCACTGTTGACATTACCCTTGAGGTAAAAGGTTGGGAGGCGAAACATTGAGCCCCTATCTTTCTCTGTGTTCGATGAATACTATTTGTTCTAAAAGTATGCTTTGAGTGGTAGCAATCATGGAAGACTAAATGATAGTTGAGTATGTTGCTGAATCAAAGCTCTGACATAGACTCTTCCTGAAAATAAGATGAATTGTAATTGTTTGATGACTAATAACATGGTTTGTTAGTTTTCAAGAAAGTTTATGATCTATACTTTAACATGTGAATACCTTGTTACTTGATCATGAAAAGTTCTATGAGTTGAACTAATGTTATGACATATAATGATGCTAGAAAAGGTGATTGAAATTATGATTGATCAAACTTATGCACCTGCTAGCATTCGCACTTCATAAATTATTTGTTTTATCATTTACCTAGTCGAGGACGAGCAGGAATTAAGCTTGGGGATGCTGATACGTCTCCAACATATCTATAATTTATGAAGTATTCATGCTATTATGTTATCCATCTTGGATGTTTTATGGGCTCTACTATGCACTTTTATATTACTTTTGGGACTAACCTACTGACATAGAGCCCAGTGCCAGTTTCTGTTTTTTTTCTCTTGTTTCAGTGTTTCGCAGAAAAGGAATATCAAACGGATTCCAAACGAAATGAAACCTTCGGAAAAGTTATTTTTCGAAATAAAGCAATACGGGAGACTTGGAGTGCACGTCAGGAAAGCAACAAGGGAGGCACGAGGCAGGGGGGCGCGCCCTCCACCCTCGTGGGCCCCTCGTGGCTCCCCTGACGTATTTCTTCCTCCTATATATATATACCAATATACCCTAAAACCTTCGGGGAACAGGATAGATCGGGAGTTCCGCCGCCGCAAGCCTCTGTAGCCACCAAAAACCAATCGGGACCCTGTTCTGGCACCCTGCCGGAGGGGGGAACCCTCACCGGTGGCCATATGCATCATCCCGGCGCTCTCCATGACGAGGAGAGAGTAGTTCACCCTCGGGGCTAAGGTTATGTACCAGTAGCTATGTGTTTGATCTCTCTCTCTCTCTCATATTCTTGAGGTGATTCGATCTTGTTGTATCGCGAGCTTTTCTATTATAGTTGGATCTTATGTTGCTTCTCCCCCTCTACTCTCTTGTAATGGATTGAGTTTTCCCTTTGAAGTTATCTTATCGGATTGAGTCTTTAAGGATTTGAGAACACTTGATGTATGTCTTGCCGTGCGTATCTGTGGTGACAATGGGATATCACGTGATTCACTTGATGTATGTTTTGGTGATCAACTTGCGGGTTCCGCCCATAAACCTATGCATAGGGGTTGGCACACGTTTTTGTCTTGAATCTCCGGTAGAAACTTTGGGGCACTCTTTGAAGTACTTTGTGTTGATTTGAATAGATGAATCTAAGATTGTCTGATGCATATCGTATAATCATACCCATGGATACTTGAGGTGACATTAGGGTTTTGGCTGATTCGTGTCTTAAGGTGTTATTCTAGTATGAACTCTTGAATAGATCGATCCGAAAGAATAACTTTGAGGTGGTTTCATACCCTACAATAATCTCTTCGTTTGTTCTCCGCAATTAGTGACTTTGGAGTGACTCTTTGTTGCATGTTGAGGGATAGTTATATGATCTAATTATGTTATTATTGTAGAGAGAACTTGCACTAGTGAAAGTATGAACCCTAGGCCTTGTTTCCTAGCATTGCAATACCATTTACGCTCACTTTTAGCATTATTTACCTTGCTATTTTTATATTTTCAGATTACAAAAACCTTTATCTATCATCCATATTGCACTCTTTGTTATTTGGTTGCAAGGTTGTTTGAGAGAGACCATCTTCATCCTATGCCTCCCACGGATTGATAAACCTTAGGTCATCCACTTGAGGGAAACTTGCTACTGTCTTACAAACCTCTGCACTTGGAGGCCCAACAACGTCTACAAGAAGAAGGTTGCGTAGTAGACATCAGCGAGCGCCGGGGTCGGGGCCGGGGCCGTGGGTGAGCGCCGTGGTCGGGGTCGGGGGCCGGAGCCAGCATCGGGGTCGGGGGCGAGCGCAGAGGCACGGCGAGGGCTCCGGCGGCGCGACGGGGGAAGAGAGAGTGTGGGGGGCGGGATGAAGAGAGGAGTGGGGATTTTTAGGGTTAAGTGGGCATAGTAGTAGCGCGTTTAGGCAAAATGCGCTATAGCTACCCGAGGTAGCTATAGCGGTTTCCTGTAGAAACCGCTACTGCTACCTTGACTAGTTGTAGCTCTTTTCTGAAAAACGTGCTGTTGCTATAACTAGTACCTATATAACAGTTTTCCCATTTGTTTCCTTCTATTTTCTTTTCCTTTATTTTCTCTTACTTTTTTCCGAGAGTAGTTAACTAAGGGAATTGAAGGCGGTATATATTGCATCATTTAATGGTTAAATATGTATACAAAATAGGACCATATATATATTACATCATTGGACCAAAGCATAATAATGGCTAAGTGTTTATACAAAATAGGAACATATATATTACATCATTTGACCGATAACATACGGTTCCTGAGCATTGACGTTTTCGTTTTTGAGTCAGCTTCTTTCCCTTCTTTTTCGTTGAAGAATAATTGAGCCCCTCATTGTGACTTTGCCTTTTCCATGGAGTATGATTTTTCTTAGGTAATGTAGTATTGATTCTTCTTTTGACGTATACTTCATCATCATCATCTTCTTCCCTCATTAGGTTGCCGTACTGATCGTAGTCTTCCTCGTTGGCGACTCCATCCATTCCAATGATGTTCCTTTTGCCTCTCCTCATGACAACACGGCTGGGATTGCGCGGGTCGATTATGAAGAAGCATTGTGTCACGTGCTTAGCGTGTACCCATGGCTCATTTTTTGGGATAGCGTTCACGGTAGCGCTCTTGGCGTCGGGTATAGTCATGGTAGTGAAATTCCGGTTTTCTCTTTCGACATTCTTAGCCCATCTGACACGGAACATCGTCGTGTTGTGCAGTCCAGAGTAGTCAAGCTCCCAGATCTCCTCAACCCTTCCGTAAAATCTTTCAGTTGCGTTCATGCATTCCATCATCGCCCCTGAGTTCTGATCATCACTGTCCATATCTTTGGCCTCCGTGTAGAACGTGTATCCGTTGATATCGTATGCCTGATAGGTTAGGAGGTTGGGAGGGGCCATGTGCTACGGCGTATATGAGCAATCCGTCCTTAGAGCCCTCCTCCGGGGGATTAGCAATAAAATGCTCTTTGAACCAAAGCAGGAAAGTGGAGTTGTGCTCTCTAGTAACTTCGGCGTCTGTCCTGCATACCCCTCGGTCACGATACTTCTTTGCGATAATTTCTTTGTGCAGTGCCACGAAAGGATCTACCTCGTCTAGGTGTTATAGCACTACCAAGTTTTCTATGTCAAAGTCACTGCATCGATCTGAGTATGCCACGTGCAGTTCCCTGCGACCGTTGGAGTGACCTTCTCCTTCGACCCTCCCATCGTGCTTGTTAACGGGAAGACCAACACTAACATCAGGCGGCTGGTCTGCGCCATATAGAAAATTCTCGCAGAAAGAGATGCACTCATGTGTCAGATAGCCCTAGACGATTGATGACCCACAATTATAGGGGATCTATCATAGTCCTTTCGATAAGTAAGAGTGTTGAACCCAACGAGGAGCAGAAGGAAATGATAAGCGGTTTTCAGCAAGGTATTCTCTGCAAGTACTAAAAAAAGTGGAATCAGATAGTTTTGTGATAAGATAATTTGTAACGAGCAACAAGTAACAAAAGTAAATAAAGTGCAGCAAGGTGGCCCATTCCTTTTTGTAGCAAAGGACAAGCCTGGACAAACTCTTATAATGAGAAAAGCGCTCCCGAGGACACATGAGAATATTGTCAAGCTAGTTTTCATCACGTTCATATGATTCGCGTTCGGTACTTTGATAATTTGATATGTGGGTGGACCGGTGCTTGGGTTCTGTTCTTACTTGAACAAGCATCCCACTTATGATTAACCTTTATTGCAAGCATCCGCAACTACAACAAAAGTATTGAGGTAAACCTAACCATAGCATGAAACATATGGATCCAAATCAGCCCCTTACGAAGCAACGCACAAACTAGGGTTTAAGCTTCTGTCACTCTAGCAACCCATCATCTACTTATTACTTCCCAATGCCCTCCTCTAGGCCCAAATAATGGTGAAGTGTTATGTAGTCGACGTTCACATAACACCACTAGAGGATAGACAACATACATCTCATCAAAATATCGAACGAATACCAAATTCACATGATTACTAATAGCAAGACTTCTCCCATGTCCTCAGGAACAAACGTAACTACTCACAAAGCATATTCATGTTCATAATCAGAGAGGTAATAATATGCATAAAGGATCTGAACATATGATCTTCCACCAAATAAACCAACTAGCATCAACTACAAGGAGTAATTAACACTACTAGCAACCTACTAGTACCAATCCCGGACTTGGATACAAGAATTGGATACAAGAGATGAACTAGGATTTTGAGAGGAGATGGTGCTGGTGAAGATGTTGATGGAGATTGCCCTCTCTCGATGAGAGGAGTGTTGGTGTTGATGATGGCGATGATTTCCCCCTCCCGGAGGGAAGTGTCCCCGGCAGAACAGCTCTACCGGAGCCCTAGATTGGTTCCGCCAAGGTTTCGCCTCGTGGCAGCGGAGTCTCGTCCCGAAAGGTTGCTTATGATTTTTCCCTCGGCGAAAGACCTCATATAGCAAAAGATGGCCACCGGAGGGCCAACAGGGGGCCCACGAGGCAGGGGCGCGCCCTGGGGGATAGGGCGCGCCCCCACCCTCGTGGCCAGATGGGTCCCCTTCTAGTGTATTTCTTTCGCTCAATATTTTTATATATTCTGAAAATGACTTCCGTGGAGTTTCAGGACTTTTGGAGTTGCGCAGAATAGGTCTCTAATATTTTCTCCTTTTCCAGCCCATAATTCCAGTTACCGGCATTCTCCCTCCTTATGTAAACCTTGTAAAATAAGAGAGAATAGGCATAATAATTGTGACATAATGTGTAATAACAGCCCATAATGCAATAAATATCGATATAAAAGCATGATGCAAAATGGACGTATCAACTCCCTCAAGCTTAGACCTCGCTTGTCCTCAAGCGAAAGCCGATAACGATAAATATGTCCTCATGTTTAGAGGAAGAGGTGTCGATAAAAATAAAATACGGACATGAGGGCATCATGATTGTTTTCATAACAGCAACATATATGGATATTTTCATATGATTTCTTATGTTCAAGTGATGATCTATTCACAATGCAAAAGTATGAATTAGAAACTTTATTGAGAACTAACAAACTATAATCTCGGTCATTGAAGCAATTGCAATTTAGCATAACATCGGAAAGAGTCTATGTCAGAGCTCTCTAGCAAGTCCACATACTCAACTATCATTTAGTCTTTCATAATTGCTAACACTCACGCAATACTTGTGGTTACGGAGTTTTAGTCGGACACAGAGAAAGATAGGGGCTTATAGTTTCGCCTCCCAACCTTTTACCTCAAGGGTAATGTCAACAATAATAACTCATGCTCCCCTACATCCAATTAGATATATCTATCAGGATCTTTCCAACATACTGTGCTTGCCAAAGGATAAAATGTAAAAAGGAAAGGTGAAGATCACCATGACTCTTGCATAAGGTAGAAGATAATAGTAACAGATAGGCCCTCCGCAGAGGGAAGCAGAGGTTGCCATGCGCTTTCAGGGTTGGATGCATAAAATCTTAATACGAAAGAACGTCACTTTATATTGCCCATTGTGATATGAACCTTTATTATGCAGTCCATCGCTTTTATTTCTTCCACATAAAAATATCGTATAAAGCTTATTTCCTCCACACCAATCAATCATACATATTTAAAGAGCAATTTTTATTGCTTGCACCGATGACAACTTACTTGAAGGATCTTACTCAATCCATAGGTACGTATGGTGGACTCTCATGGCAAAACTGGTTTAAGGGTTTTGGAAGCACAAGTAGTATCTCTACTTGGTGCTGAGAATTTGGCTAGCAAGAGAGGGAAAGGCAAGCTCAACATGTTGGATGATCCATGACAATATACTTTATCTCAGATATAAGAAAACATAACTCATTATGTTGTCTTCCTTGTCCAACATCAACTCTTTAGCATGTCATATTTTAATGAGTGCTCCCAATGATAAAAGATCTCCATGATAATATATTTATATGTGAAACCCCTCTTTCTTTATTACTTCCTATTAATTGCAGCGATGACCAAAGCTATGTTTGTCCACTCCCAACAATTTTTAATCATCATACTCTTTTTATGTGAAGTCATTACTCTCAATAAGATCAATATGAACTCTTTGTTCTTTTTATTCTTTTTCTCTTTTCTTTTATCCACTCAAGATCATAGCAAGAAAATCAAGCCCTTGACTCAACACTAATCTTTACTATAAATAGCTCATGGACTCGATTACATAGAGAGATCATAAAGCAAAACTCAAAACTAGATCATGCCATAAACTTTATTCTACTAGATCAAGATACTACTAATAGGATCGAACTAAGAAAAACGGTAAAGATAGGAGTGTGATGGTGATACGATACCGGGGCACCTCCCCCAAGCTTGGCAGTTGCCAAGGGGAGTGCCCATACCCAAGTGATTATATCTCCTTTGCTGGTGAAGAAGGTGGAGTTGATGGATAGTCGCACATCGAGCGTAAGAGGTCCTCCAGCTTGCGGATAATGCCTTTGAGTGCAACGATATGCTCCTTCAACAAAATATTTTCATGTGTGAGATACTTGTTTTGTATACGAGCTAACTCAATCGTCTTGAAAGCTTCAATCTCAGTTGGGGTAAGAAGATTGTGATCAAGTTGAAGGATGTCTTCTTCTGCCGGAGCTTGGTCCTCCGAGGCCTTCTTGATCCCTTCATCCTTGTTGATCTTCATGGGTTATTCCCTCTTCAGCTCTATCTTCATTAGCCAAGCATCGTTGTCACCATTGTTAGAGGAGGGCAATGACATGATGCCTGGCCTTGACAACCCTGACAGAGAACAGCTCGAAACAAGAACAGAGGATAATTGCGTGATACAATAGTCAAAACCTTCGGGAGAATATATAATGAATTTTTACCGACCAAAATATGTATCGTGCAAGAAAACAGAGTGCGGAAGGCACATGAGGTGCCCACGAGGTAGGGGGCGCCCAGCGGGGTAGGGCGCGCCCTCCACCCTCGTGTCCTTCCCGGACTGCTTCTTATTTTTCTATTTTTCTAAATATTCCAAAATGGAGAAATATTTCCTTAAAAACTGTTTTGGAGTCGGTTTACTTATCGTACCACATACCTATTCCTTTTGGGAGTCTGAAACGTTCTAGAAAGTGTCTCTTATGTATTCCTCTGGGGTTACGGTTTCAATAACATTGGTTTCAACGTTTATGGGATTACCTGAGATATAATGTTTGATTCTTTGACCGTTCACCACCTTCGGATTTGTGCCTTCGAAGTTGTTGATTTTTATGGCATCGGAATGATAGACCTCCTCGATAACATAAGGTCCTTCCCATTTAGGTAGAAGTTTTCCTGCAAAAAATCTTAAATGAGAATTGTATAGTAATACATAATCACCTACATTAAACTCACGCTTTTGTATTCTTTTGTCATGCCATCTTTTAACTTTTTCTTTAAATAACTTGGCATTTTCATAAGCTTGGGTTCTCCATTCATCAAGTGAGCTAATATAAAATAACCTCTTCCCACCGGCAAGTTTGAAATCATAATTGAGCTCTTTAATAGCCCAATAAGCCTTATGTTCTAGTTCGAGAGGTAAGTGACATGCTTTTCCATAAACCATTTTATACGGAGACATACCCATAGGATTTTTGTATGCAGTTCTATAGGCCCATAATGCATCATCAAGTTTCTTGGATCAATTCTTTCTAGACCTATTGACAGTCTTTTGCAAAATTAATTTAAGCTCTCTGTTACTCAATTCTACTTGACCACTAGACTGAGGATGATAAGGAGATGCAATTCTATGATTAACATCATATTTAGCAAGCATTTTACGGAAGGCACCATGAATAAAATGTGAACCAACATCAGTCATTAAGTATCTAGGGACTCCAAACCTCGGAAAAATAACTTCTTTAAGCATTTTAATAGAGGTGTTATGATCAGCACTACTAGTTGGAATAGCTTCTACCCACTTAGTAACGTAATCAACAGCAACTAAAATATGTGTATATCCATTAGAGGCAGGAAAAGGTCCCATATAATCAAAGCCCCAAACATCAAATGGTTCAATAACAAGTGAATAATTCATAGGCATTTCCTGACGTCTACTAATATTACCAATTCTTTGATATTCATCACAAGATAAGGAAAACTTACGAGCATCCTTGAAGAGAGTAGGCCAATAAAAACCAGATTGCAATACCTTATGTGCAGTTCTGTCTCCAGCGTGGTGTCCTCCATAAGCTTCGGAGTGGCACTTGCGTAGGATCTGTTCCTGTTCATGCTCAGGTACACAACGTCTAATAACACCATCTACTCCTTCTCTATAAAGATGTGGGTCATCCCAAAAGTAATGCCTCAAATCATAGAAGAACTTTTTCTTTTGTTGGTATGTGAAACTAGGTGGTATAAATTTTGCAACAATATAATTAGCATAATCAGCATACCATGGAGTACTACGAGAAGTATTTATGACATTTAATTGCTCATCAGGAAAGCTATCATCAATAGGTAGTGGGTCATCAAGAACATTTTCTAACATAGACAAGTTATCTACAACGGGGTTCTCAGCTCCCTTTCTATCAACAATATGCAAATCAAATTCTTGTAGCAAGAGAACCCATCTAATAAGTCTAGGTTTAGCATCTTTATTTTCCATAAGATATTTAATAGCAGCATGATCAGTGTGAATAGTTACTTTAGAATCAACAATATAAGGTCTGAACTTATCACAAGCAAATACAACTGCTAAAAATTCTTTCTCAGTAGTAGCATAATTTCTTTGAGCATTGTCTAGAGTCTTACTAGCATAATGGATAACATTTTATTTCTTATCAACTCTTTGCCCTAGAACATCACCTACAGCATAATCACTAGCATCACACATTATTTCAAAGGGTAAATTCCAATCAGGTGGCTGAACAATAGGTGCAGAGATTAATGCTTTCTTAAGTATTTCAAATGCTGCTACTCAATCATCATCAAAGACAAATGGTATATCTTTTTGCAATAAATTAGTCAGAGGCCGAGAAATTTTTGAGAAGTCCTTAATGAACCTCCTATAAAATCCCCGTGACCAAGGAAACTTCTTATACCTTTGATGTCCTTGGGACATGGCATCTTCTCAATAGCATCAGCCTTGGCTTTATCAACTTCAATACCTGTTTCAGAAACTTTATGCCCCAAGACAATACCTTCATTAACCATAAAGTGGCACTTTTCCCAATTCAAGACAAGATTAGTTTCTTCACATCTCTGCAAAACTCGATAAAGATTGCTCAAGCAATCATCAAAAGAGGATCCATAGACGGAAAAATCGTCCATGAAAACCTCACAAATCTTTTCACAAAAGTCAGAGAATATAGCCATCATGCATCTTTGAAAGGTAGCAGGTGCATTACATAAACCAAAAGGCATACGTCGATAAGCAAAAGTACCAAAAGGGCATGTAAAAGTAGTCTTTGATTGATCATTGGCTGACACGGGTATTTGAGAGAAACCAGAATAACCATCTAGAAAGCAAAAATGTGTATGTTTAGATAATCTTTCTAGCATTTGATAGATAAAAGGTAAGGGGTAATGATCTTTCTTAGTAGATTGATTTAATTTGCAGAAATCAATTACCATCCTATACCCTGTAATAATTCTTTGAGGAATCAATTCATCTTTATCATTAGGAACAACAGTAATACCTCCTTTCTTAGGGACACAATGAACAGGACTTACCCACTGACTATCAGCAACAGGATAAATTATACCTGCCTCAGGGAGCTTTAGTATTTCCTTTCTTACCACTTCTTTCATTTTAGGATTCAGCCGTCGTTGATGATCAATAACTGGTTTGGCATCTTTCTCCAAATTTATTTTATGTTGACATAGAGTGGGACTAATGCCCTTAAGATCATCAAGAGTATATCCAATAGCAGCACGGTGCTTCTTCAGAGTTTTCAATAATCTCTCTTCTTCATGCTCTGAAAGGATAGCACTAATAAGAACAGGATATATCTTCTTTTCATCAAGATAAGCATATTTACGAGTATCAGGCAATGGTTTAAGCTCAAACATGGGATCACCCTTGGGTGGAGGAGGATCCCCTAGGATTTCAACAGGCAAATTGTGTTTTAGAATAGGTTCCTGTTTAAAGAATACTTCATCTATTTCCTTTCTTTCATTCATAAACATATCATTTTCATGGTCTAGCAAATATTGTTCTAAAGGATCACTAGGAGGTACGTCAATAGAAGCAACACCAATAATTTCATCCTTACTAGGCAATTCTTCTTCACGGTGTTGTCTACTAAATTTAGAGAAATTAAACTCATGGGACATATCACCCAAACCAATAGTAACAACATTCTTTTCGCAGTCTATCTTAGCATTAACGGTGTTCAAGAAGGGTCTACCAAACATAATGGGACAAAAGATATCTTGTGGGGAACCAAGAACAAGAAAATCAGCAGGATATTTAGTTTTCCCACACAAGACTTCCACATCTCTAACAATTCCCATTGGTGAAATAGTATCCCTATTGGCAAGCTTAATTATGACATCAATATCTTCTAACTCAGCAGGTGCAATTTCGTGCATAATTTCTGTAACATCCCGAGTTTCAGAATGTTTTAAGAAAAAGTTTATCAAAAATCAGGGCGAGAAAATTTCATTTGTTTTATTTGGTAACAAAGCATAAATTGGACTTTTATAATTTGAAGGATTTAACTTGATCTAATGTGAACTTAAATTTAACTTGAGTTTTGTTTTCCTCTTTTAGTTGGGTTTTGTTTTTCTCCCATCAGCATATTAAATTATGCGCATTTGTATTTTGTAACTTCTGTTGAATTTGTTAGCTTCTATTCCTTTTCTAGATTTTCCTAAGAAGGAAAATATATTTAATTTCTTTTCCCAAACTCTGGGCAATATTCGATGCCCAATCTACCTTCTCTATTTTCCCTTGTGTTTCTTATTCCTCTCACCCGAATGGACCCAGCCCATCTCTTTTCTTTCTTTCTCCATCTCTCTTGGACCGTAGCCCAACAACCCCATCTCTCTATTTTTTCGTTCTTCCCTCCTTCCTCATGGGTCTGGCCCATCTCACCCAGCAGAGCGACCTCTCTTCTCCTCCCTCTCAGTATGCTCACAATCCTATCGAAAGGAAACGTCAACAACCATGATTCCTCCTCTCCTTTTATTTCCCATAAACCCATCGGTTTCCAAAACTGAAAGGCCTTATCGTGCGCCTCCACCTCTTCTTCCACCTCGATCACTTCATCTCCTTCTTTCACCCGCGCTTACACGCGCACCAATTACATAGAAGAGAAAACCTACAGCCACTATGCACCCCTCCTCTAACTTCCTTAATACTTCACGGTTTCCAAATCCGTGAATACATGGACCAGCGCCCCGATCTCCTCTCTCATTCCTCTCAGCCCTCCTGCCTTCTCCCATCTTTGTTTTGCCAAGAGCCCTCCTCAAACTGCTGCTGCTCCATGGACACGAGAGCTTGTTCCCATCGACTCACGACACCTCCATCCAAATCCTTGCGCTCGAAGGTCCTGCTCCATGTCATGATTCCATTCAGAGAAGAAGGAACATGTTCCGTCGACCACACGCGAAGACTTTCACATGTCCGTTGATACGTCTCCGTCGTATCTACTTTTCCAAACACTTTTGCCCTTGTTTTGGACTCTAACTTGTATGATTTGAATGGAACTAACCCGGACTGATGCTGTTTTCAGCAGAATTGCCATGATGTTGTTTCATGTGCAGAAAACAAATATTCTCAGAAAGTCCTGAAACTCCACAGAACACCTTAGAAAAAACAATAAAAAATCCTCGCCAAAATGAAGACCAGTGGGCCCACACCCTGTCCATGAGGGTGGGGGGCACCCCCCCTCTAGGGCGCGCCCCCTACCTCGTGGGCCCCCTGGATGCCCTCCGACGCCAACTCCAACTCTATATATTGGCTTTCAGGGAGAAAAAAATCAGAGAGAAGAAATCATCGCGTTTTACGATATGGAGCCGCCGCCAAGCCCTAAAACCTCTCGGGAGGGCTGATCTGGAGTCCGTTCGGGGCTCCGGAGAGGGGGATTCATCGCCGTCGTCATCATCAACCATCCTCCATCACCAATTTCATGATGCTCACCGCCGTGCATCAGTAATTCCATCGTAGGCTTGCTGGACGGTCATGGGTTGGATGAGATTTATCATGTAATCGAGTTAGTTTTGTTAGGGTTTGATCCCTAATATCCACTATGTTCTGAGATTGATGTTGCTATGACTTTGCTATGCTTAATGCTTGTCACTAGGGCCCGAGTGCCATGATTTCATATCTGAACCTATTATGTTTTCATGAATATATGTGAGTTCTTTATCCTATCTTGCAAGTCTATAGTCACCTATTATGTGTTATGATCCGACAACCCCGAAGTGACAATAATCGGGATACTTCTCGGTGATGACCATAGTTTGAGGAGTTCATGTATTCACTATGTGCTAATGCTTTGTTCCGGTTCTCTATTAAAAGGAGGCCTTAATATCCCTTAGTTTCCAATAGGACCCCGCTGCCACGGGAGGGTAGGACAAAAGATGTCATGCAAGTTCTTTTCCATAAGCATGTATGACTATATACGGATTACATGCCTACATTACATTGATGAATTGGAGCTAGTTCTGTGTCACCCTATGTTATGACTGCTACATGATGAACTGCATCCGGCATAATTATCCATCACTAATCCGGTGCCTACGAGTTTTCCATATACTGGTTCTCGCTTATTTACTTTCCCGCTGCTACTGTTACAATCACTACAAAATACCAAAAACATTACTTTTATGTCTTTACTTTTGTTACCGTTACCACCACTATCATATTACTTTGCTACTAAACACTTTGCTCCAGATACTAAGTTTCCACGTGTGGTTGAATTGACAACTCAGCTGCTAATACTTGAGAATATTCTTTGGCTCCCCTTGTGTCGAATCAATAAATTTGGGTTGAATACTCTACCCTCGAAAGCTGTTGCGATCCCCTATACTTGTGGGTTATCAAGACTAATTTCTGGCGCCGTTGCCGGGGAGCATAGCTCTATTCTTTGAGTCACTTGGGATTTATATCTGCTGGACACTATGAAGAACTTGAAAGATGCTAAGACAACAATTTATCCCTCAACTACGAGGGGACGTAAGGAACTGCCATCTAGCTCTGCACTTGATTCACCTTCTGTTATGAGTAAGCTTCCGACACCTAAACCTTCTTCTGCTATTTGTTCTGATATGTCGCATGTTATTGATGATGCCACTTCTGCTATACATGATACTTATGATGAAAGTGCTTCTATGCCTGATACTACTGTGCCCCTTGGTAAATTTCTTGATGAACAAATTGCTAGGGCTAGAGAAAAAGAAATTATTGAATCTGAATACGATGATGAAAGTGATGATGAAAATATGCCTGTTATTCCTGAGGGTTATCTTTTTTATATAGAATCTTCTGCCGCTATTTTAGCTTGCAAAGATAGATATGAGCTAAAAAGGTTATTAGCTAAGTGGAACAAAGAATCACTTAGAGATAAAATGAAACCTGACCCTGCTTTTGCTACCTCACCTATATGTGTTCCTGATAAGGATTATGAATTCTCTGTCGATCCTGATATAATTACTTTGGTTGAATCTGATCCTTTTTATGGCTATGAGTCTGAAACTGTTGTGGCACATCTTACTAAATTAAATGATATAGCCGCCCTGTTCACTAATGATGAGAGATCGCGTTACTTTTATATACTCAAAATATTTCCGTTCTCATTGAAGGGTGATGCTAAGATATGGTTTAATTCTCTTGATCCTGGTTGTGTGCGTAGTCCCTAGGATATGATTTATTACTTCTCTACTAAATATTTCCCTGCTCATAAGAAACAAGCTGCTTTAAGGGAAATATACAACTTTGTGCAAATTAAAGAAGAGAGTCTCCCACAAGCTTGGGGGAGGCTTCTCAAGTTACTTAATGCTTTGCCTGATTATCCTCTTAAGAAACCTGAAATACTTGATATCTTTTATAATGGACTAACCGATGCTTCCAGAGATTACCTGGATAGTTGTGTTGGTTCTCTTTTCAGGGAAAGAACACCGGATGAAGCTGAAATTCTATTGAATAATATGTTGACAAATGAAAATAATTGGGCACCTCCTGAGCTAGCTCCTGCTCCAATTAATGATCCTATTCCTAAACCAACTCCAAAGAAGAGAGGTGTTCTATTTCTCAGTCCCGAAGATATGCAAGAGGCAAAGAAATCTATGAAAGAAAAAGGTATTAAAGCTGAAGATGTTAAGAGTTTACCTCATATTGAAGAAATACATGGTCTTAATTTACCGCCTGTTGAAGAAACATATGATCTCAATCACTTATTTACCGAAGAACCTCCTGATCCCGATATCCCGACACAGGTAGTAAAGGTAAATTCTCTCTATAGATATGATAAAGCTGAAATCCCTCCTACTAAAATTGCTAGTCAGTGCTTGGATGAGTTTGATGACTTTATGTTTAAGCAAGATGACTTCAATGCTTATTTTGGCAGACAATTAAAAGAAAATGCTTATATGATTAGACGCTTGGGTGATTATATGGCTAATATTAGAGGTGAACTTAAACTAGTTAGCAAACATGCTTCTATGGTTACCACTCAAGTAGAATAAGTACTTAAAGCTCAAAAAGAAGTACTTGATGAAATGAATGGTAAGAAAAATGATTATGCTGTTAGAGTCGCTACTAGAACTGGTAGAATGACTCAGGAACCTTTGTATCCTGAAGGCCACCGTAAGGGAATCGAGCAAGATTCTCAGAGAAATAATGTTGATGCACCTAGTTCTTCTAAGAAGAAGAAAAAGAAAAATGATAGAACTATGCAAACTTCTAGTGAACCTATTGCTGAACCACCTGATAATCCAAATTATATCTCTATGTCTGATGTTGAAACACAATCTGGTAATGAACATGGACCTAATGAAAATGTTAATGATGATGTTCATGATGATGCTCAACCTAGTAATGATAATGATGTAGAAATTGAACCTGCTGTTGATCTTGATAACCCACAATCAAAGTATCAACATTATGACAAGAGAGACTTTGTTGCTAGGAAACATGGTAAAGAAAGAGAACCTTGGGTTCAGAAACCCATGCCTTTTCCTCCCAAGCCATCCAAGAAAAAGGATGATGAGGATTTTGAGCGCTTTGCTGAAATGATTAGACCTATCTTTTTGCGTATGCGATTGACTGATGTGCTCAAAACAAATCCTTATGCCAAATATATGAAAGATATCATTACTAATAAAAGAAAGATACCGGAAGCTGAAACTTCCACCATGCTTGCTAATTATACTTTTAAGGGTGGAATACCAAAGAAACTTGGAGATCCCGGAGCACCTACTATACCTTGCTCCATTAAAAGAAATTATATTAAAACTGCTTTATGTGATCTTGGAGCCGGTGTTAGTGTTATGCCACTCTCTTTATATCATAGACTTGACTTGAATAAGTTGACACCTACTGAAATATCTTTGCAAATGGCTGATAAATCAACTGCTATACCTGTCCGTATTTGTGAGGATGTGCCTGTTGTGGTTGCAAACATTACTATTTTAACGGACTTTGTTATTCTTGATATTCCCGAGGATGATAGTATGTCTATTATTCTTGGAAGACCTTTTGTTAATACTGCAGGGGCTGTTATTGATTGCAACAAAGGCAATGTCACTTTTCATGTTAATGGTAATGAGCATACGGTACACTTTCCGAGGAAACAACCTCAAGTCCATAGTATCAACTCTATTGGAAAAATTCCATCGATTATATTCGGAGGTTTTGAATTTCCTCTTCCTACATCAAAAAGAAATATGATATACTTATTATAGGGGATGTGCATATCCCCATTGAGGTAACCTAGTGTTATTCGAAATTTCTCTGGTTTCATGATTATTGGAATGGGTTTGTTAACAAGACTTGATCAACCTTGTTAGTGGATTCTTTTTGATGAGCATGAGATGGATGAAACTAGAAGCACAACCTTCTATACCCTCTTTATATTCTCTGTTCTTGAGTAGAAATAAAGTAAAAATAGTATTTTTCTGTCTGTTTCCTGTCTTATCCGTGCAATATAAAAATATCCCGAAAATAAAAGTCCTCAGAATGCCATGCCAATTTAATATGATTTTTTTGGGAATATTTGAGGATTTACTGTGCAAAAATTACCACGGGAGGAGCTTCCACCTGACCACGAGGGTGGAGGGCGCGCCCTACACCCCTGGGCGCGCCCCCTGCCTCGTGGGCCCACGGTGGCCCTCCTCCACTTATCCCAGCACCCATCTTCTTCCTCTGCCTCACAAAAACCCAAAAAACCAACTCAAGCACGAATTCCAGCCACTTTTGCTGTGATTTTTGATCTCCTTGGTCAAAGCACCTCTCGCAAAACTGCTTGGGGAGATTGTTCCTTGGTATGTGACTCCTCCATTGGTCCAATTAGTTTTTGTTCTAGTGCTTTATTCCTTGCAAATTTGTGCTGCATAGGTGACCATGTTCTTGAGCTTGCATGTCAAATTTATATGGTTCCAAGTAGTTCTAATGCTTGATATAGGCTCTAGGCACTTGTAGGAGTAGTTGCTATCAGTTTTATTGAAGTTGGTTCACTTTTGTTTGAAGTTACTAAAAATTTTAGAATTTTACAGAGAAAAGCAATATGCTTAGGAAGATGTTCCAAGGTGGTTCTTCAAGGAAGCAAGGACCCAGAATTGCTATGCGTGATGTTGACGAAGATCCACCAAGAGACGCTCCAGTACGGCCTTGCGAATGGCCGTTGGAAAATTTTATGGACCACGCGGGAATTAAAGAAGAATTCAAAGCATATTTGCGCAATGCCGGTCTTGAGGATTTTGAGGCTAGCAAATGCCCCCAGTATCATGATCTCACAAGTTCGTCTGTGAGGAGGTTTGAGTATTCATCTTCGCGTAATTCTCCTTCAGTCATGTTCGATCTTTATGATAAATCTTATAGAATGTACTTAGAGGATTTCACTCTTGCTTGCAAACTTCCATCATGGGGCAGTATTAGGGATCCCCCTAAATCTGAATTTAGAGACTTTCTTGCTAGTATAACTGTAGGGGAATCTAGAGATATAACGCAGGCTACCATAGGGAGCATTCATTTTCCTGCTATACATTATTTTGCTCTCTTCATTGGTAGATGCATAAATGCTAAGGATGAAGCATGTCACATGTGTGTCCCTGACCTCAGCATTCTTAGGAGTGCTGTGTTAGGAGACCAATCTTATCATCTGGGAGCCATTGTAGCTCGTAGGTTGCATCATAATAGACATAATGGAGATTTCTTTGGAGGAATTTATGCAACCCGCTTAGCTAATTTTCTTGAAATAGACATCCGTGAAGGGGATATGAAGTTGCCTCCTGCATATTTAGATTATAACTCTATGGCTTCGCACCAGTTTGTCGAGAGGCCTGAATCACCTCTCTTATATCGTTTAATTTTTAACAAACGGCACGTTGTCCGTATTACTCTCCCTGCTCCTTCCTTCTTTGATTCTCAGACGAAATGAAGATATACTATTACCAGAGAGGTGGCAGATGATTACGAGAGGAGAGCGGAAGCAGCCCGACTCCACGCTGCAGCTCAGCAGGCGATAACTGCTGTATCACAATACGACCCCAGCCACACCTACGGGTATCCGCCAGGTTATCCCTGGCAATAGACCAACATAGGCCAAAAGCCTAAGCTTGGGGGAGTACGTATTTCTCACCGACATTACATTTATGTTCACACACACTCATTGCTAGATGTCGGTGCTCATACTCTTTCACTGTAATATCCATGCTAGTTTAATTTCTTTTTCCTGCTTTCTTCTTGTGTGTTAGTTAAACCTTAAGAAAAACAAAAAAAATTAGTAGTAGTTTACTTTCTTGCTGTAGCAGTAATTAAAAAGGAAAACCCAAAATAAAAATATTTCTCGTTCTTCTTTTGCTTGTTGGGAGCTTTCCCGTGTAAATAGTTTTTATTTCTTTTCTTTGGAGGCCAGTAGGAGAAGACCATGATTAAACTGTTGAAGTGGCTCTTTTACGCATTATTGTTGATTTAACCAAGAGCCCATATTGCCTTGTCTTCTCCTGTTTATTGAATGCTCGCAGATTCCAGCTTAGTCCAATGCACGTGCACTCTTATTATTATTCACATCGTTCGGTCGTGCAAGTGAAAGGCAATTATGATGATATATGATGGACTGACTGAGATGAGAAAAGCTGGTATGAACTCGACCTCTTTTGTTTTTGTAAATATGATGAGTCCGTTGTTCTTGATTCAGCTTATTATGAATAAACATGTTTGCAACAACAATTAGAGATCATAGTTGCTTGTGCCATGCTTGATTAGCTATGAGTTATAGTGATTTACCTTGTGTGCCAACATGCTATTGAGATGATTGTGATGTGGTATGATGGGGTGGTATCCTCCTTTGAATGATTTAAGTGACTTGACTTGGCACATGTTCACGCATGTAGTTGAAACAAATCAACATAGCCTTCACGATATTTATGTTCATGGTGGATTATATCCTACTCATGCTTGCATCCAATGTTTATTAATTTTAATGCATGTACATGGCTGTTGTCGCTCTCTAGTTGGTCGCTTCCCAGTCTTTTGCTAGCCTTCACCTGTACTAAGCGGGAATACTGCTTGTGCATCCAATCCCTTAAACCCCAAAGTTATTCCAGATGAGTCCACTATACCTTCCTATATGCGGTATCTACCTGCCGTTCCAAGTAAATTTGTATGTGCCAAACTCTAAACCTTCAAAAAAACATTTTGTTTTGTATGCTCGAATATCTCATGTATCAACCAAGGTTGTCCTTATCTTCCATGTTAGGCGGGTTATTCTCAAGAGGAGTGGACTCCGCTCCTCACTCATGAGAAAATGGCTGGTCACCGGGATGCCCAGTCCCATGCTTTATGCAAACTAAATCAAAATTAATTTCAAACAAAACTCCACCTGGGACCTGATGTATGTTGGAGACACTCGTTGTTTCGAGCAAGTCATGGATTGATGCTTGTTGGTGGAGGGGGGGGGGGTATAAACTTTACCATTCTATTTGGGAACCGCCTATAATGTGTTTAGCATGGAAGATATCGCCATCTCTTAGTTGCTACATTGACAATCAAAGTATACTGCTCAAAATACAATTTATCTCTATTTCAAAACCGAGCTCTGGCACCTCTACAAATCCCTGCTTCCCTCTGCGAAGGGCGTATCCATTTACTTTTATGTTGAGTCATCACCCTCTTATTAAAAAGCACTAGCTGGAGAGCACAGCTGTCATTTGCATTCATCACTATTAATCTATGTTGGGTATGACTATGATTGGATCTCTTTTACCATGAATTACAATGTCTAGTCAGTCCTTGATCTTTAAAGGTGCTCTGCATTTATGTTTTGCGGTCTCAGAAAGGGCTAGCGAGATACCATCTTGTTATATCATATTATGATTGTTTTGAGAAAGTGTTGTCATCCGAGATTTATCATTATGGCTTGCTAGTTGATTATGCTATTTGATATGAGTAATTATGAGACCTGAGAATTATTGCAAATGTGGTTAGTTATGATATATGCTGAAAACTTGAATGTTGGCTTGACATAGTTACAACAACAAGAGCAAACAGAGTTTGTAAAAGTTTTTCTTTTTCTCTTTCAGTTTGTCAACTGAATTTCTTGAGGACAAGCAAGGGTTTAAGCTTGGGGGAGTTGATACGTCTCCGTCATATCTACTTTTCCAAACACTTTTGCCCTTGTTTTGGACTCTAACTTGTATGATTTGAATGGAACTAACCCAGACTGACGCTGTTTTCAGCAGAATTGCCATGATGTTGTTTCCTGTGCAGAAAACAAATATTCTCGGAAAGTCCTGAAACTCCACGGAACACCTTAGAAAAAACAATAAAAAATCCTCGCCAAAGATGAAGACCAGGGGGGCCACACCCTCTCCACGAGGGTGGGGGCGCCCCCCCCTCTAGGGCGCAACCCCCGACCTCGTGGGCCCCCTGGATGCCCTCCGACGCCAACTCCAACTCTATATATTGGCTTTCGGGGAGAGAAAAATCAGAGAGAAGAAATCATCACGTTTTACGATACGGAGCCGCCACCAAGCCCTAAAACCTCTCGGGAGGGCTGATCTGGAGTCCGTTCGGGGCTCCGGAGAGGGGGATTCGTCACCGTCGTCATCATCAACCATCCTCCATCACCAATTTCATGATGCTCACCGCCGTGCATCAGTAATTCCATCGTAGGCTTGTTGGACGGTGATGCGTTGGATGAGATTTATCATGTAATCGAGTTAGTTTTGTTAGGGTTTGATCCCTAGTATCCACTATGTTCTGAGATTGATGTTGCTATGACTTTGCTATGCTTAATGCTTGTCACTAGGGCCCAAGTGCCATGATTTTATATCTGAACCTATTATGTTTTAATGAATATATGTGAGTTATTGATCCTATCTTGCAAGTCTATAGTCACCTATTATGTGTTATGATCCGACAACCCCGAAGTGACAATAATCGGGATACTTCTCGGTGATGACCATAGTTTGAGGAGTTCATGTATTCACTATGTGCTAATGCTTTGTTCCGGTTCTCTATTAAAAGGAGGCCTTAATATCCCTTAGTTTCCAATAGGACCCTGCTGCCACGGGAGGGTAGGACAAAAGATGTCATGCAAGTTCTTTTCCATAAGCACGTATGACTATATACGGAATACATGCCTACATGACATTGATGAATTGGACCTAGTTCTGTGTCACCCTATGTTATGACTGTTACATGATGAACCGCATCCGGCATAATTATCCATCACTAATCCGGTGCCTACGAGTTTTCCATATACTGGTTCTCGCTTATTTACTTTCCCGCTGCTACTGTTACAATCACTACAAAATACCGAAAACATTACTTTTACTGTCTTTACTTTTGTTACCGTTACCACCACTATCATATTACTTTGCTACTAAACACTTTGCTGCAGATACTAAGTTTCCAGGTGTGGTTGAATTGACAACTCAGCTGCTAATACTTGAGAATATTCTTTGGCTCCCCTTGTGTCGAATCAATAAATTTGGGTTGAATACTCTACCCTCGAAAGATGTTGCAATCCCCTATACTTGTGGGTTATCATCCGTCTACACTGTTCGTCCAGTTCATCGCACCATTCTGTCAAACTTGGTGAGCTTCTATCAAATTCCTTTTGCACGCGTAATTGTCATCACCTAGTGTATCCCGTAGACATCATTATTCAACCTATCTCTGTCGTTGGCCACGTGTGTCCAAAACCGAATTCGATTCGATGGCATAGGCATAATTCTTTAGTTTTGTTCATCATATGACTTTGAGCCCAATAGATAAAATTCTCCATATGACCGTAGAAATCCAGTGATGGGGTTAGATTGTGGGTTCTATCTTGTGATCGGTAGAAGAGATATAATCTTAGTCGTTTTTTTGTATGGAATCCAAATAGGTTTTGTGTTGGTAAAACTTTTCTATTGGTATGTTATTTCTATGTCTCTCGTTATGCCTAGGAGTATCATATGGTTTACTCGATTGATTTGAAGGTGCGTTTTATTTTTTGTAGCATTTCGTGTAGATAACTTTGTGCATCATCTAAAAGTATGATATGCCTTTCTATTAGTTCCTTCGAGTTATTGCCTTGTGTAGGAGTTGATTGGTGCATTAGTTATCATCCCTCATACATGATTGGCGCGTGTTATTATTTTAATTAGATTTGGAGCATTATTAGTGTAATCTTATTATCATTATTTTGGTTATGTTTGATACTTATTGTTTGTGAGCGTACAATATTTGGTGAACGCTCGACATGGTTATATTTATGTGGAATTATTCTAAACTTTGCTTTATGTATCGAATAATGGAATATCTCATGTTTCGATTATTTCTTTTGTTTAGCATGAATATATCTTAGATATATTTTCTATATTCATTTACATCCATGTAGCATGTGTGTTTTATATATTCAAAATCATGTCATGCCTATGATACTGGTCCGTCAATCTATTATTTTGTTGTTTAGTTTCTTTATAGTAGTTGTCTTGAATTGGCATGTTAACTTATAACATAGCCATGGTTGTGATGAATTACTTGTTTCTTTTGACCTGAAACTGTGGGGTATGGACCCCACATCAATTTTATTGCTCTCATAAAAAGGTTACATATGTACAGAACTTACAAGGTCCAAAAGATCCAAAAAAAAGGAAAAAAGAGAGAAAACAATAAACTCACCTCAAGGTGGCAAAAAGGAAATCCATCTAAGCAGATCCTCTTTGAACTTAGGCTTCATTCTATGAACCAAGAGGGAAATGTCTAGAATAAAAGAAGACCTCCATCTACGAAAAGGGGGTGTAATATTCCTAAAAACCCTATCATTCCTAACATTCCAGATGTTCCAGCATGCCAGGAAAACCACCTCAGAGAAGAAAGGTTTAGCAAAATCCCTTCTAGCATGATAGGCAATGGCAACCATATCATCTCCAGCCATCCAGTTGATTTGAAGATAATTCTAGACCCTACAACTGAAATTACATTGAAAGAATAGGTGATCTCTATCCTCCTTGGTGTGTGTTGGACATAGTACACAAAGGTTTGAATCAGATACATTCCAGTGCCTTCTCTCCAGCATATCCTGAGTGTTCAGCCGATCCATAATCAACATCCAAGCAAACAACTTGATTCTCATAGTGCAGCAGCTGGCCCACACCCAGGACAAGAGTGGGTTGGACACAATGTGATTATGCAAGAAGGAATAGTATTTCTTGGTAGAATATCCCTTGCCATCCTCTTTCCATACCCATGTGTCATTGAGCTGAGGATTATGGTTTGAAAGCAAAAGCAGGTTTTGCAAAGATAGCAGCTCTCCAAAAGCTCTCTCAGAGAGGGGTAAATGGAATAAGGAAGTGAGCTCAGTCGATTCAAAAACCTCAGCAGCAGAGATAAGGGGATCAATGGCAAACGAAAAAAGCCTAGCAAACCTTTGCTCAAGAGGAATATTAGTGTCCCCCAATGTCCAAGAGTCAGACCAAAACAGGACAGTGTCACCCCTATTAACATGCACTGCATTGACCATCCTGAACTTATCCATTAACTTGCATATATCTCCCCACCGGAAGGAGCCACAAATGATGGTAGCATGAGGAACCCTACCATGGTAGTAAGTATTCCAGATGAGTTGAACCCAGGGCACATCGACTTTATTGTAGAATTTTCTAGCATGTTTAAGGAGCAGAGCCTCATTCTGCAGCTTCAGATTCAAAATACCCAAACCACCTTTGTTCTTTGGTCTACAAACCAATCCCCAAGCAGCCAGTGACTGAACATAATCGTGCCCATACTTCCTCCAGAGACACTGCCTCTGAATTCTCTCTAGCTGCTTTAAAATACCAGGAGGCAAGTCAAGACTACACAGGAAAAAAATTGGCACAGAAGAAAGGGCAGAGATCAGGTACTGCAGTCGTCCTCCATGAGCAAGGAAAGAAGAGCTAACAGAAAGCTTCCTTTCCATACTATCAACCAGAGGCATTAAGTCGAAGATCTTGGGTTTTGTAATTCCCATAGGAAGCCCAAGATAAGTAAAAGGAAGGGTGCCAACCACACAACCAAAACAGCAGCAAGTCTAGCAATCTGCACTGAATCCACATTAATAGGAAGTATGGATGACTTATGATAGTTAACATGCAATCCAGTGGACTTAGAGAAAAGGAGGAGCATTTTCTTCAAGGCGAGCAATTGAGATTCCTCAGCAGGCATAATAATGAGGGTGTCATCAGCATACTGGATAATTGGATATTCCTTATCATGGCAGGGAATAGGAAGATGTAAAAGACCTTTATGATACATATCATTGACTACTAATTGCAACAGATTTGCAGCAACGACAAACAAAAGTGGAGAAAGAGGGTCACCCTACCTAACCCCCTTTTTGCAAGCAAACTGTTTCCCAGGAACTCCATTAAGCAGAACAGAAGAGGTTCCAGAAGCCAAAAACTGCTTAACCTAGGAAATCCACTTATCATTAAAACCCTTGTGCCTCAAAATTTGGAAAATGGCCTCATGTTCAATAGAATCAAAAGCTTTCTCAAAATCCAGCTTGAGAATGACAATAGGCCTCTTTGACTGATGGCATTGGTGCAAATATTCCAAGGTCCAAGCAACACAGTCCTGAATGGTTCTGGATTTGATAAAACCATATTGAGTTTTATGCAAACATCTTATGATATCTAGCTACAGCCTGTTAGCAGCCATCTTAGAAAGAAATTTCACCCCCATACCAAAAAGAGAGATAGGCCTAAAATCATTAACAGACTCAGGAGATCTCTTCTTAGGGACCAGGGTGATATAAGAATAATTGATGTTCTCCAGATTCACAGACCCCTCATGAAAAGCAGAAGCCAACTCATAGAAATCCTTACTGATTATGGGCCAACACTTTTTAAAAAAGAGTCCATTAAAACCATCTGGCCCAGGAGACTTATCAATGGGCATGCTCTTAATAGTATTATCCATCTCCTCCTTGGAAAACATCTTAGTGAGGGAGTCAAGGCCCTCAAGTCTGTGTAAGATTGAGGAAAGATCAAAAGACATTTCAATACCATGACTAGTACCCATCCTGTTTTTGAAGTTTTGCCAGAGAGCAGCAACCATTTGCTCATGATCAGACACAATTGTACCATCATCCAACCGCAGAGAAGCAATGGAATTATGCCTAAATCTTTCAGAAGCCATAGCATGAAAGAATTTAGTGTTCTCCTCACCCACTTTAATAGATCTTATAGTGCACCTCTTCTTGCAATACAGAAATTGAAGGTGCAGAAGATGCTCCAAATGCAACTTGACCAGATTACGAAAGTTGAACTCATGCCTATAAAGTGGCCTCAATTCCTCCAAGCAATCCAAAATGAGAACCACCCTATTACATTTAGCAATTAAAATTTTCATTTTGGAAACATTCATGTGCCAACTCTTGAGATCCCTCCTCAAGGTTTTAAATTTGTCAGCAATCTTGGCCGAGGTGTTAGTTTTGCTGGAAGCAGAAGACCATGAAGCAGACACACAGTCCATAAAACCCTGCAGCTCCACCCAATAATTTTCAAAACAAAAGATATTACACTTAGGAATAGAAGTGTTGATGGCCACCACACAAGGCACATGATCTGAAGCAGTCCTGGCCAGGGGCAACACCTGGGTGGAGGGGTAACAAGTGATCTAGTTTGAGGAAGTGAAAAACCAATCTAGCTGCTGTAGAAGAGGATTATCCTGCATATTGGACCAAGTGAAAGATCTCCCCTTAATAGGTAACTCAAGCAAGCCAAGGTTCCCAATAATCTCATTAAAAATGAAGATATCATTAGCATCGCCACCAGGGAGATTTCTGTTCTTAGTGGATCGAATAAAATTAAAGTCTCCCAAAACAAGCCAATTTTCAGAGTCAGGGATGGAGAGATTATAGAGCCAATCCACAAAATCATCCCTGGCCTGGCCACGACATGGCCCATAAACATTAACCAACGTCCATTGCTCATTATTATGTTTGAAAGTAAAGTGCACAACAACGCCAAACTGCTTGACCTCAATTAATCTCCCTGTAAGGACAGAGGAGTTCCACAACACAACAATGCTGCCCGAAGCCCCAACCGAAGGGCTATAAGCAAAAGAATCAAAACGACGAGGGCAAAATTTTCTGACAGTTCTGGAGTCAATACACTCCATTTTCGTTTCCTGCAGACAGATAACAGAAGCCTGACTTTCATCCACCTTGTTACGAACAGCATGCTGACGGTCATCAGAATTCAAGCCCCGAACATTCCAACACATAACATGCCAACTTCTAGTAGACCGAATATCCATGGAACATAGCGTTTACAACTTTAACAGTATCCCCACATAGCAGGCAGCACATAGGGCATTTCAGACATGCAGCAAAGCCAAACAAAAGGAGTTTGCAAAGACAACGAAAGCATACGGGTCCCAGAGACAAAGTATTTAGATAAATCCTACGATAACTAGTCCAGTTATGGGTCGACCACACCCCGCTTGCACAGCCCGAACTAATCATGGGAGGATTTTTCCTTGGCAGAAGAAGGATCTGCCATAAGCGCATCCACAGTGAGCTTTTCAGTAGAGATACCCAGATCCGCTCCAATTTGCTGAATATGACGAAGAGGTGTTGGCGGTGGAACCGAGGGCATGTGACGGGCAGAATCATCATCCGTCAGAGGCTTGGAACGGGGCTTCTTCTTCTTAGGTTCAGATATAGGCAAGGCTTGAAGCACCGGCTTGAAACCATCCCTTCTTGCAGAGCTACGGGTGCAGTGGCGCAGTTCAGAGTCCACAACAGGAGGAAAACCACGCTTGGAGGCCTTCTTCTTCTTCTTCAGAGAGGGAGCAGAAAAGGAGAACTGCTCATTAGGGGCAGTCACAAACTGTAGGCCTGGGTCATGCTCCAACTCCAACTGACTGTCAGGAAACAGAACATGAGCAGGTCCCCTAGGAGGTGGGAGAGCAGACAAAGGGGCGACCATGCTAGCCGAATCATCAGTGATAAAATCTGAAACCCAATGGACCTTCTCAAAAGCCAGGGACCACGATCTCTTGGAAAGGAGCAGTGGCCCAAAAGAAGACTGTAGGACCGGCTTTGGAACCTGAAGAGTAGAGAAACGCCCCAAAAGAGTACCGAAAGTATGTCTCCAGGCCATCTCAGGAGGCAAGGGTGGGCCATAAACTACATGGACTCGACCAACAACAAG